>NC_133772.1:383262-389536 GCF_003597395.2 Chelonoidis abingdonii
GGGGCTATGTGGGGGGCTATGGAGGTGCAGGAGGAGAGGTGAGGGGTTATATGTACGGCTATGGGGGGTGCAGGGGTGAGGAGAGGGGTTATATGGGGGGTGCAGGTGACCAGCTACTACCCCCACCCGTGACATCACGGTGCAATGGCTGCGAGATGTGGAGATCCTGTCTCTCCCCACATGGGAACAGGACAGATCCTTCACCCTCCACAGCGGCTGCATCCTCGGCTGCCCAGAGACCAGCATCCGGGTCGCTGTCACCTGCCTCATGCAGCACCTGGTGCTGAGCACCCTGCTGGGGCAGAGCGGCACCTGGAAAGGTCAGTGTGACGGGCAGGGGCCGGAAAGGGGGAGTGTCTGTGACAAAGTGGGGATTTTCCCTTTGTTGAGTCTAGGTGAGTTTAATGTTCTGCATGAATACGGTGTGTGCCTCAGTTTCCCCGTGTGCTGCACCAATACCTCAGTGGAGGGAATAGGGGTGAGACTTTGGCTGAGACCCCAGGGGCAGGTGAGGCTGCTCCAGCTGCCTGCACGTAGCCTATGGCCAGTGCCTTCTGGCTTCCCAAAGACCCCACCTGGGCGGACTCGCTGTGGGAAGCGCACGGAGGGACAGGGGATGCTGAATGCTCCAAGGAGAAACCCAGGAGGTGAAGACATGTGAGCTTCCTGCCCTGGAGATAATCTGCTCCAAGGGAGTCCTGCTTGGTTTTGTGGGGAGCAGTTCCACAGCATCACCCAGGGACTCTGTGACAGGAGTGTATCCAGTTTGTGCCCCACAGACCCCTCAAAGATGCCCACAGAGGAGCTGGAGGCCATGGTCCCTCAAAAGAAGCTGGACCAGGTTTTCACAGAGTGTGGGGGAGTCAGGGTCCTGCACTCCCACTTCACAGTCAGAGGTGACTCTCAGCCAGCCAGTAACACAGAGGTTTATTCAATGACAGAAACAGGGTCTAAAACAGAGCTTGTCGGTACCGCAAACCGGACCCCTCGGCCGGGTCCATTCTGGGGGGCAGGGAGCCAGACCCCCACATCTGCACTTCACTTCTTGTCCCCAGCCAGCTCCAGACTGAAACCCCCCCAGCCCCTCCTCTGCTCAGCCCCTTTCCCGGGCCAGGAGGCCACCTGATCTCTTTGTCTCCAACACCTTCAGTTGGCAGCTTGCAGGGGAGGTGCCCAGGCCAGCAGCTGCCAGGAGACAGGGTGTAGCCGTTTTCTGTGCAGACAGTATCACAGGGGCCCACTTGGGCTCTGCAACAATCACACCCCCTGATCCCCCCCACCTAGATATCTGAGAACTGCATAGGGGAAACTGAGGCTCCCACACAGTATTCAGAGAAAACATTAAGAACATTCCCAGTTCGTCACACAGGTGCTGAGCATCCTGCAGTGGATCAGCCACAAGCTGGAGGCAGCAGGCGCCAGGGCTACGAGGGAGGCCTGAGCCCGGCCCCGACTCCAGGGGGCACCCAGGCTGCATGCGGGGGGCGGGGGCTGATCCCGGCGCTGCAGGGGCATCTGTGGAGCCAGCTGGAGGGTATGGAGAGAGCAGCAGGGGAGGCATCGCAGAGGGAAAGAGCCAGGGAGCTACTGGAATAGGATCGGGGGGGAGGGGCAAGAGCTTTGCTTGGTGCTGCATGTGGGGGGAAGCTGTGGGGGGCTGTGCACCGGGGGGTGACCGAGTGCACCCCTGTATTCACACCGCACTTTGTACAGCACATGCCTTGGAAGGGATCATTTGAAAGCGAATAACTCGTTGGCCAATGCTCCCATGGTGATGTGTGGAGCAGCCTAGTGTGTAATGTTAGACATGCACTGAAATTGGGTCTCTGTCACAGGTGGGGGCTCTGCATAGGGGGAGATGCTGTGGGGTGGCTGTGCATTGGGGGCGGGGGGGCTTTGCTTCATGCTGCCCATGTGGAGGGATGGGGAGGGGGCTGTGCTGTAGGGGGGTTGAGTATTGGGGGAGGGGGCTCAGCTTTAGGGTGGTCCCACGGGGCGGCACTGGGATGCAGGCTGTGAGCTGTTGTCTGAATAAAGCCGCTGGTGATGCTTGGTCTGTGTCCTCGTCTCTGAGGGGGGGGGGGGTGAACCCCGCAGTTGGGGCCCCATCCCGGCCCCACACTCTCTGCGCCTGGGGCGGTGGGACAGGCCCCCCCCAGGAGGGGAACGGAGGCTGTCCCATCCCAGGGGGTGCAGGGTCCGGCCCCTCTCCCTGCTGGGACGTTGCTGGGAGGGAGGAGAGGGTGTCCCATGTCCAGGGCTTGGCTGAGGCCTGGCTGGGCTCGGGCAGCGCTGCCCCCGGGAAGGGGTGACTGTGACCCCAGGGGAGCGGAGCCCGGAGTCGGGTGGGGCTGAAACACCCCCAGGCTGGGGTCCCCATGGCGACACAGAGCAGGGCTGGGGCAGGGACCCGCCCCCCCAGGCCCGGCTGGGACAGCCCTACACGGAGGTCCAGGGGGTCCCTGGGTCCCGGCCCCACGAGGTCACCGACTGCCCCAGGATAAAAACAACCCGGGCAGACAGTGCCGACGTGCCTGGGGGGGGGGGTGTCCCCGTCCGCCCCGGGGACCCCAGCCCTGTTTGCTGTGACGTGTGGGTGTCGGGGGACGCTTAGCAGTCCCAGACGGGCGTCTGGCGGAACGACCGTAAGGTTCATCCGCTGTGCCGTCTGGTTGGCGCTCTCAGCCTGTGCCCGGCTGGGCTCTCCTCGGGCCTCTGGGCTGCCCAGACACCCCTTCACCTCAGAACCAGCCGGCCAGATGCCGCTGCGAGCTCGCTGGCTCCGACTGCGGACACGCAGCCCCCGATCACCTCTCCAGCTGCCGCAGCCGGGGGCACCCTCGTCCCAGGGGGCAAGTTCGTCGGGACGCCGTGGGTCTTGCAACAACACAACAGCACTATCACGTCAGGGTCGCTGCGGCGATCCCGGCCCATGTCAGCCTCCCCACTTCCATAGCCATGGCCTCACCCCACGGGGGCAGTGATGGGGAGCAGGGGCTACTGGCAAGGTCAGTGGGTGAAGGCAGTATGAGGAGTGGGGGCAGGTCGCTGCCCCCAGCAGGGGGCCGCTGCAGGGCAGGAGGACTGGCCGTGTGGCGTCTGGTCGCCTGCCCGCCCAGCAGGGGGCGCTGCGGGGCAGGAGGACTGCTGTGCAGTGGGTCGTTGCCCCCCAGAGAGGGGGCGCTGCGGGGGCAGGAAGACTGGCCGTTTTGCAGTGGTCGTTGCCCCCAGCAGGGGGCGCTGCGGGGCAGGAGGAACTGGCCGGTGTGGCGTTGTCGCTGGCCCCCCAGCAGGGGCGCTGCTGGGGGTAGGAGGAGCTGCGCTGGGCGTGGGTCCCGCTTGCCCCCCAGCCAGGTGGGCTCTGCTGTGTGGGCAGGAGACACTGGCCGTGCGGGCAGTCGCTTGCCCCCAGCAGGCGGCTGATTCGCGGGGGCAGGAGGACTGGCTGGCCAGGCGGTCGCTGCACCCGGCAGGGGCCTGCGGTGGCAGGAGGGCCTGGGCCGTGCGGGATGGGCTCGTGCCCCCCAGCAAGGGGGCGCTGCACGGGGGCACGAGAACTGGCCGTGCAGTGGGTCGTTGCCCCCCAGCAGGGGGCGCTGCGAGGGGCAGGAGAACTGGCCGTGCTAGCAGGTCGCTGCCCCGGCAGCTGCTCTGCGGGGGCCAAGGAGGGACTGGCTGCGCGGGCGCGGTCGTCACCCTGGAGGGGCGCTGTGGGAGGCAGGAGGACTGGCCGCACGGGCGGGTCGCTGCCCCCCGGCAGGGGTCGTCTGCGGGGCAGGAGAACTGGCACCGTGCGGTGGGTTGTTGCCCCCCAGCAGGGGGTGCTGCGCGGGGCAGGAAACGGCCGTTGCGGTGGGTTGTTCCCCCAGCACGGGGGTGCGGTGCTGCTCTGCCCCTCCCCTGCTCACCTGTGCACAGCGCAGAGGTGAGGCTGCCCTGGGCCCTGGTCGGCGGGTGAAGGATGTAGCAGTACACTCCCCGCCTTGTCGCGGGAGCTGACAGTGTTCAGACACCAGCGAGGACTGTGCCCGTTCCTCTACCTCGTCCTTCGGCCAGGCTGAGTCCGCCGCGTGCCGCCGAACCGCCCGGCGACTCACAGCAAACGCTGGTGCCCCTCGTGCCACCAGCGAGCAACACTGCAGGCTGCCTCCAGCTCCAGCATCCAGGGCGGCGGTTAGTCGCCCCGCGAGGCACCCTCACGACCACTGCTGACCACGGTGGCTGAGATCTTCTACTGGGCCGCCCCGCACCGCGAGGGGGCCACCGCACACCTGAACCAGGCCGTGCGGGAGAGGGCCAGGGCACCCCCGCTGGGGCTGGTCTGACCATGGGCCCCCCTGCTAGCAGATGCCAGCCGGGTAGCCTGTTCGCCCACAGCATCCTCTTGTGGGGGGGGGCACCGTCACTCCAGCATCCTACGGGCAGGGGGTCGTAGTCCGTTCTCTCCTAGATCCTCTGGTGCGGGGGGCGCCCCGTTCACTCCCAGCATCCTCTGGGCGGGGTCGTCTCCGGTCGGCATCCAGCACTCTAGGTGCGCGAGGGGGCGGTGCCCTATCCCACCCAGCATCCTCTGGGCGGGGGGGGTCCCGTTCCACTCCAGCATCCTCTGGGCGGGGGCGTGTCCCGTTCAACTGCTAGCATCGCTCTTTGGAAGTCACAGGGCAGCAAAGGGCCAGGTCTCGGGGTGAGACCAGGGGAACCCCGGGCACGACGGGCCAGTTCAGAGGATGGTCACCAGGGCAGCAGGGGCCAAGTTTCCGGGAAACCCAGGGGAACCCAGGGCACGAGGAGCCCAGTCTCGAGGAGGTCACAAGGGCAGAGGTGAGTCGGTTCTCGGGAGACCCAGGGGCAGCGAGAGGCCAGTCTCAGGAGGTCACAAGGGCCAAGTGACGGGGTACGTCTCGGGGAGACCCACAGAGGCAGCGAGGGCCAGTCTCGGGGAGACTCAAGGCAACCCAGGCGCATGCGCAGCGGGCCAGTCTCAGGAGAGACCACAGAGCAGACGAGGGGCCACAGTCTCGAGGGAGACCCAGAGGGAACCCCAAGGCACGTAGGCAGTCTCAGTGGAGGTACACAAGGGGCAGTGAGGGGTCAGTCTCGGAGACCCAGGCAGCGAGGGGCCAGTCTCGGGAGACTCATGGCAACCCAGGAGCAGCGAGGGGCCCAGGTCTCGGGAGACCAGGCAGCGAGGGGCCAGTCCAGGAGAGGCTCAAGGGGCAGCGAGAGGCCAGATCTCGGGAGGTCACAGGGGCACCGAGGGCCATCTCTGGGGAGACCCAGGGGAACCCAAGGGAAGCGAGTGGGGCCAGTCACAGGGACGCGTCACAGGGGGCAGCGGAGTCGGCTAGTCTCGGGGAGACCGACAGGGGAACCCCAGGGCAGCGAGGGGCAGCCAGGGAGGTCACAGGGGCCAAGCGAGGGGCCAGTTCTCAGGAGAGTCCCAGGGGAACCCAGGGCAGCGAGGGGGCCAGTCTCAGGGAGGCTCAGCAGGGCAGCGAAGGCCAAGCTCGGGTGAGACCAGGGAACCACCAGGGCAGCGAGGGACCAGTTCTCAGGGAGAGCCCAAGGCGAGCGAGGGGCCAAGTCTCCAGGAGAGGTCACAGGGGCTGCGAGAGGCCAGTCTCGGGAGGTCTACAGGGCCAGCGAGGCGGCCAGTCTCGCGGGAGAGACCCCAGGGACACCCAGGGCAGCGAGGAGCCAGTCACAGGGAGGTTCACAGGAGCAGCAAGGGGCCAGTCTCGGGTGAACCAGCGGAACCCCAGGGCAGCGGGGCCAGTCTCAGGGAGGTCACAGGGCAGCGAAGGGACCAGTCTCGGGAGACCCAAGGGGAACCCCAGGGCAAGCGAGGGGCCAGTCACAGGAGGTCACAGTGACAGCGAGGGGCCCAGTCTCGGGGAAACCCATGGGGAAACCCCAGGGCGCGAGGGGCCAGTCCGAGGAGCATCAACAGAGCAGTGAGGGTCTGCCAGTCCAGGGAGGTCACAGGGGCGAGCGAGGGCAGTCGCACGGGAGACCCGGGGGTCTGCTAGCGGGCAGGCCCCGTACTCACACAGCTGCCACGACAGCACAGGGCACGCACGGCCCCACGCAACACATTCTCCGGGGGTGCGTGCAGGGGCAGGGACGGCACCTAGATACGTCCCTCACCGGCCAGTGCCAGGCTGCGGCTGATAAAGGGCCAGAATGTGGCAGGGCCCGATAAGCCCCGAATGTGGCAGGAGGCCAAACCCTGCATTGGCTGGGACGTCCCACCCATCCCTCCCCCGCCTCCCCA
>NC_133772.1:389934-411504 GCF_003597395.2 Chelonoidis abingdonii
GGAAGGGGGGGGGCGGGATCCTGAGTGGAAATGGGGATACAGGCCCATCTCCCCTAAGGGGCTAAGGGCTGTGTCGAACCACTGGGGCTGCCAGGGGCTGGGTGTCAGATGGGGAAAGCCGGCTGGGTACAGGGGCTGATGGCTGGGTACTCACAGGGGGGTCTATTTGCCTGCTCTGCTGGCTGTGCCACTGGGAGACCCCGGGTAGCGAGCTCGGCGGGGACAGTGAGGGTGGGGGGGGGTCCATGGGGGGCTGTTATTTCACGTGTCAGGAGGGGGCTGCGCGGTGTGTGATCAGCTCCCAGCACGGTGCCAGCTGCAGCGCGCGGATAAGGAATAAAACGCTCGTCCCACACCCTGTGTTCTGCTGCCAGTCAGTGGCCGCGTGTCCTTATCCCCGGTGGCTCCAGCCCCTGTAGGGGGTGCAGGGACGGGTCCAATTCTTCTTCCCACAGTCATTTGTCCTGGGCTTCACCCCCACCCATGTCCCCCGATTCCCCACTGGGCCCCGTCCCGGGGTGGCCCCTTGTGATGGAGTAGGGGCTGTCTGTGTAGGAAATGGAAGAGCAGGGGATGTCGGAGTCTGGGGGAGTCCGGCCCTGCACCCCTCTTTCTGGGACTCCCAGTGACTCTCAGCCAGCCAGTAAAACAGAAGGTTTATTGGACACAGGAATGCAGGATACAGCAGAGCTTGGAGGCACAAGCAGGACCCCTCAGTCGAGTCCTTCTGGGCTTTCAGGGGGCTTGGATCCCAGCTTAGGATACCCTGAATTCCACCCACACAGCCCCACAACCCAAACTGACCTGCCCCTCCTCCCGCTGGCCGATCCCTTTGTCCCATTTCCTCAGCCAAGGTGCTCACCACCACCCCCGCCTGACTCAGGTTACAGGCGTAAATCCTGTCCCTCACCTAAAGACATCCCCTGCTCTCCCATCCCCCACACAGACAGCCCCTACTCCATCACACCCCTGCCAGGGTGGGCAGATTTCAAGCTGTGCTGAAGCCCACTCTGGGTCTGCCTGGCCCAGAGCCCCCCGGCAGCACTGGGTTCCTCCAGCTGCTAGGGAAGGAGGCGCCGGGTGGTGGCGTCGGGGGGAGCAGAGGCAGGTACACCGGGTGCAGGCCAGGCACGGCCGAGCAGTGCCCAGCATGACGGGCTGTAGCTAGGGTGACACAAAGGGAAACCGGGACACCACATGGGGCTAGCTGAAGCCGTCTCCCATTCCCCCACGCAGCTGGTATCGCTGCCCACCTCCCCCCCTCCCAGCATGTTCCCCCACACCCCACTTTTTTGAAGAAAGTGGGCATTTGTCCCAGCTGAGCACATTGGCCAGAGCAAAGGAGACAAATGCCTCCTTCTGCCAAAAGTCAGGATGATGGGGACAGGGCTTGCAAAAGGGACTGTCCTGGTCAAACCGGGAGGTCCCGTCACCCTGTAGCCAACACAGACCTCGGCGGTGGTGCCTGGGCAGCCAGTGTGTGCTTACCCCACAGAGCAGGAGGGAGGAAATGCCACACACCCCACGGAGATGGAACCAGAATGGCTCCCCGGGGACTGGGGAAGCTCCCCGAATGCTCCTCTCCCTCTCCACCAAGCACAGGGGGCACTGGGCAGAGGCTGCACCCTCCCCCTTTGTACCCGGCCCTGGGCAGTGACATCTGCAGGAGCCCTCAATGAGCGATGCCCCCCTGTGCCCACTGGGGTGGGCAAGCTGCTGCCCCTTACCTGACTGGGAGGGGGCTTGTGTGGTGGAGTAGGGGCTGTCTGTGTGGGGGATGGGAGAGCAGGGGCGGACTTTAGAGGATGGACGATACCAGAGCCTGTAACGTGAGCTAGGTAAGGGGGGGGAAAGGTCAACACCTGGGCCCGGGAAGGAGGACAAAGCAAGGGAGGGGCAGGAGGGAAGTAGTTTTTGAGTTTGGGTTTGGGGCTGTGGGGCGGAATTCAGGGTATCCTAGCTGGGATCCAAGCACCCTGAAAGCCCAGAAGGACTCAATGGAGAGGTCCTGATTGTGCCTGCAAGCTCTGCTGTAACCTGCGTTCCTGTGTCCAATAAACCTTCTGTTTTACTGGCTGGCTGAGAGTCACTGTCAGTCCCAGGAGGAGGGGTGCAGGGGCGGACTCCCCCACACTCCGTGACAACTGGTGGCAGTGGCGGGAGATACTGCACCCCGTGGCCATGGAGCTTCCCTGCAGTTAAGTGACCTGGCCCGAGCAAAGATTTTAAACGAAGGGGTGATTAACCCTGGAGTGTGTGCCCAGTGAGAAGGACTTTCAGGGAAACGAGGGTCGCCGGGAATTTGCGATGCGAGTGTCCCAGGGCGGAGAGGTGTCTGGCAGCTCGACGCCGTTGCCGCAGAGAAGGGTGTACCTTCAAGAAGGGCTGGTGCACTAGGGTTCCCCCCTGGAACCAGTTGGGGGGGACACACGAGCACCCCAACCTGTGAGTGGCCAGGGCAGGAAGATGTTATGCCAAAGCGGCGCAGAGTGTGACCTGCTGAGCTGTGGGCAAGCAGAGGGGCTGCGCACGGGGAGGCTCACCAAGGAACCAGCTGATTTGCCGTGGGTGGAGAGGGAGGACGGCAGCCCTGTCTCATTTGAGGGAAGCAGGCCTGGCGAAGATGCAGCCACAGGCACCATGTCTGTCCCCGCTGGGAGTGTGCAAGCCGGGCGGCTGAGGGCTTCCCGAGACCCCCTTCTTTAGTCCTTACCTCGCCTAGGGGGGAAGGGCGAGGGGAGCCAGGAATACGAGGCACCGTACCCCCCAGGGCAGCAGGGATCCTCCCAGTGAAGCTCATCCCCCAGCAAAGGGGATCGTCCCGGGGACGCTCACATCCGTGGAGTGGAAGTGGCTGGAATTGGAGAAGGAGCTAAACTGAGAGAGCTTGGAAGATATGAGAGACAGGAGGGACAGATGTGAACTAGGAGAGAAAGTGGTGACCGAACAGAGGCAGCCACGAAGGAGAGTGTCATGGAGTGTGGGGGAGTCAGGGCCCCTGGCACCCCCAGCTTCCTGCGTTCCACCATGAACTTCTCAGCAGCCATAAAACAGAATGTTTATTAGACGACAGGAACACAGTTCCAAGCAGGGCTTGTCGTACACCAGAACCCCTCAATCAAGTTCTTCTCGGGGGTTTATTTCATAGATTCTAGGATTGGAAGGGACCTCGGAGAGATCATCGAGTCAGTTCCTTCTGCCCTACGAACAGGACCATGACTGTCTATGGACTATCCTGATTAGACATTTGATTCTTTAATCTACTCAAATTTAATATCTCCAGAGAATGGAGGATTCACCAACTCCCGAAGTCGGCATCTTTATTCCATGTCCATCCGACCCTGACAGGTTAGGAACTTTTTTTCCTGGATGTCCAACCTAAATCTCCCTTGCTGCAGTTTTAAGCCCATCACTTCCTGGTTCTTCCTTAGCCCTTCTAAGTGAACAATTGTTTCCCTCCTCCTTTATGGGACACCTCTTAGATACCTGAAAAACTGTTATCATGTCCCCACTTCAGTCTTCTCTTTTCCAAACTAACAAACCAGTTCTTTCAGTTCTTTCTTCATAGGTCATGTTCTTCAAGAACTTTAATCATTCTTGTGCTCTTCTCTGAACCCTCTCCAATTTCTCCACAAATCTTACTTGAAATGATGGTGCCCAGAACTGGACACAAATTACTCCAGTTGAGGCTAACCAGGCACAGAGTAGGAGTGGTAAGAATTTTGACTTCTCGTGTCTTGTTACAACACACCTGTTAATGCATCCAGAATCAGCATTTGCTTTTTTTGCACGCATTCACACTGGTGACTCATATTAATAAAGCTTGTGGTCCCACTATAAACCCCCAGATCCCTTTCTGCCGTACTCCTTCCTAAACGCGAGTCTCTTCCCATTCTGTACTGTGAAAACTGATTGTTCCTCCTAAGTGGGAGAACTTGCATTTGTCTTTGTTCAACCTTCATCGGTTTACCTCAGGACCATTTCCTCCAATTTGTCCAGATCATTTTTGAATTATGACCCTGTCCTCCAAAGCAGTTTGCAATCCCCTCAGTTTGGTATCAATCTTGCAAAACTAATAAAGCGTTATTTTTCTATGCCAATATTTAAGTCGTGATGAAGATATTGAACGAGCAGTCCCAAAACAGACCCCTGCGGAACCCCACTTGTTATACCTTTCCAGCAGGATTGGGAACCATTAATAACCACTCTCTGAGTACGGTTATCCAGCCAATTATGCACCCACCTTATAGTAGCCCCATCTAAGTTGTATTTGCCTAGTTTGTTGATCAGAATATCATGCGAGACCGTATCAAATGCCTTACTAAAGTCTAGGTATACCAAAGTCTAGGTTCAGGGAGCTTAGACCCCAGCTTGGGGTTCCTTGCGTTGCACCCCCAAGTCCAAGATTGAAAACAAAAACTCCTCCAGCAGTTCTCTCTCCCCCTCCCCACTGTTCCTCCTCTCCTTTGTTCAGTCTCCAAGGCAGGTGTCACTTCTTCCCCCCTCCTGGCTCAGGTTACAGCTCAGGTAGCTTCCTTCAAGGGAAGTCCCCCATCCCCAATGTAACTCCTCTGCAACATTCCCAGGTCAAATCTGCCCTGCCTCCTGCTCCGTCACCTAGAGGCAGAGGCAGCATGAACTGGAGGAGAAAAAGAGACAGAGGACACATGAAGAGAGACAGAGGCAGCATGAACTGGATCTGGCGAGGCTGAGGGGCAGTGGGCCCCCAGCTGCAGTGAGTGAGGGGGGGCCCAGGACTGCACGGAGCTTTGATAAGTGCATCCTGGCCCAGCATAAGGAGGGAGAGGACATGGATGACTTCCTGGATGCCTCTGAGAAGGCCAGCGAGCTGCACCAGGTAGATCCTGAGGACAGTCTCCGGGTTCTCATCCCCTTACGGGACCCCAAGGCCGTGGCATTGTACCGCCAACTGGAGGGGGTGGAAAAAGGGGACTATGAACTATTCAAGCAGGCCCTGCTGCGTGAGTTTGGGCTGACTCCTGAGATGTACCAGGAAAGGTTCCGGGATCAGCATAAAACCCCTGAGGTCTCATATCTGCAACTAGCTGTCCGCATGGAGGGGTATGCCAGTAAGTGGGCCGATGATGCCCAGACGAAGGTACTGGAGCAACTGTATGAGCGGTGCCCACCCGACCTGAGGCTGTGGTTGAGGGACCAAAAGCCAGAGAACCCACGACATGCAGGGCGGCTGGCTGATGAGTTTGTGAAGAGCCAGTCAGGGGTGGCAGGGAGGAGTCCCAAAGGAACAGGCCCGCCACGACGCAGAGAGAGAGTCATCCTGGGACCTCCCAAAGGGGGAATAGGGAGAACCTCCTCCCAAGGGGAACGCCCAGCATCAGGGCCAACCGACCGGTTCAAGGGGACCAATGGGACATGGGTTGCTATTACTGTGGCCAAAGAGGCCACATTCGGACCCAGTGCCTCAGGCTCAAGGACAGACTGAGCAGACCAAACCCACAGAGGGTTAACTGGGTAGAGGGCCAGCCGGAAGAGAGGCAGGCTTCCCAGGCAAGGGGGGCTGGCAGCTTAACTGCTCAGGACAGAAGAGAGCCTAGGTCAGCTCCTCTGGGGGGCTGGATGCTCCGGACACCAAGTTCTCAGTTTACAGGGTGGGCGCAGGGCTGTCCCTGTGGAGCGAGTGTCTTGTTTCCTTGGAGGTGGATGGGAGGAAGGTCAATGGATACTGGGACATGGGTGCTGAGGTGACACTGGCCTGGCTCAAGGTGGTGGCCCCAGATCGGGTGATGCCTAGCACTTTCCTGACCGTGATGGGAGTGGCCAGGACTCCATTCAAGGTGCCCATGGCGCGGGTACACCTGAAGTGGGGGGCCAAGGAGAGCCCTAAGGACGTGGGGGTCCACCCGCATTTGCCCACTGAGGTATTGATGTTGGGGGACATGGAGAACTGGCCAAGCAACCCCCAGGGTGCCCTGGTCGTGACCCATAGCTGAGCCAGCAAGGGTCACTACGCCCTGACCTAGGAAAAGATATCACACCAGAGGCACAGAACCCTACCCATGTGGGGAGGGAGCCCCCAAGGAAAAGGCTCAGGGGGGCTGTGGCTTCCGACCCAGTCACAGAGAGGGAGCCAGTCCCCATCCCTGTCCCAGCTGCTGAGTTCCAGGCTGAGTTGCAGAAAGATCCCTCCTTGCGGAAGCCCAGGGACTTGGCTAACCTCAGTGCGGCACAGACCATGAGGAGAGGTTGCAAGGAGAGGTTCCTGTGGGAGAAGGGGTTCCTGTACCGAGAATGGGCTCCCCCAGGGAAAATGGAGTCCAGGGGATCAGGAGGCATCTGGTGGTACCCCGGAAGTATCGCCGCCAGCTGCTGTGCCAGGCCCATGACATCCCCCTCTCAGGGCACCAGGGAACCTGGCGTACGGAACTTTTACTGGCCTGGGGTCTTTACCCATGTCCGGCAGTACTGCCAATCCTGTGACCCCTGCCAGAGGGTGAGGAAGGCCCAGGACAAGGGGAAAATGGCTATAGGACCCTTGCCCAGCACAAAGGAGCCTTTCCAGAGGGGGCCAGGGTCAAAAGGGGGGCTCTGAACCAAGAGAGCCCGAACTACAGCCCCCCAGACAGGAACGCGGGGAGAAGACCCCAGCCCAGCTTGAACACCAGGGGTACTGGGGTGGGGAAAGGGCACAGGATGCATAAGCCTTCCCACCTGTGAACTACGAGTGCCATGGAGCACCCCCGACCTAAAGGGGGGCAGGAAACTGGAAGGGCCTGCTGTAATTCTCACCCAGGAATGGGAGGGATGTTGGGGCATCCCTGGGAATGTTGGTGGGTTCGAACTTCCCCAGGTCACTGGCTGAAGTGACCCCGCTCAGTTCGGTCTCGAAGGGGGGAGAGATGTGACGAACTGGGACTGTTCTTACTGTGGGCTGTGAATGCTGAGTGGGGGGAGGTAGGCCTGGGAGGACGATCTGCACTGGGGGAGGGGAGACTGGCTGGAGGGAGGATACCTGAGCAGGTAACGTGAGAACCCAGGAGGGGGTTAGAGACCAGGGGACACCTCTGCCCGAGAAGCTGAACAAGAGGCCTGGGGAGAACGCGCGGGAAAAGTTCAGGAAGCTGGCGGGGATGGAGCGAGGAAGCACAGACAGGGCTCTGACCCCCCCCCACCATAGGGCTGTGGTGCTCCTGGACCCCAAGATGGACCTAAGCGGGGAGGATCCTGTTGTCTGTGCCTCAAGCAGGCCAGCTTAGAAGTGCGGGCCCAATTCGAAAAGTTTCGATGGGCCCCGGCAGGGATGACTAAAAAAAAAAAAAACACTAAAAAAAACCACGGCTTGTACTCACGGTGCAATCTTGTGGCACTTCGGGCGGGTCATCACTCCACTCAGTCTTCAGCGGCATTGAAGGACCCACCACTGAAGTGCCGCCGAAAACCCAGAGCAAGTGAAGAACCCATCTACCAAAGTCCGCTGAGACCCGGAGCACCGCCAGGTGAGTAAAAATTAAAAAGGCGCCTCCCCAGGGAAGGAATTCTCACTTGGGCCCAGGCCCTATAGGCAGGGCCCGATCGGAGGGAATTGGTGGAACAGCCTAAGCCGGCCCCACCGCAGACCGCCCACCCTGCAAGACCTGTCTTGGCTGCACCAAAACTCCAAAGCGCTGCTGCGAGAGCGCTGCCGAGCGCTGGGGGTCCCGCGGCAGCACTTTGAAGTGCTGTGTGGTCGCGGCGCCACGGCTGGGAGAGAGCTCTCCCTGCGCTGCACGTACTCCCCTCCTGTGGGGATTAGCTTGTAGCACTGGGAGCCAGCGCTCCAAGCTGTGGGCACTGTTTACTAACGGCGTGTTGAGCACTGTAACTTGCTGCGCTCAGGGGTTTGTTTTCACACCCCTGAGCAAGAAATTGCAGCGCTGTAAAGCCACCAGTGTAGCCAAGGCCAAAATAAACTTTCTGCTTTACTGGCTGCTGAAGTCCTGTGATCACAGAAAGCCGGGCGTGCAGGCCCTGACACGCACCCCAGACCTCAATGAAGTTAGTATAGTATTTTCCCCATAACCCCAACAACTTTCGCGCGCAGTCAACTGCTGCCCAGGACGGGTCCTGCAACTCTTGCTTGCACCCACTGTGATGGAGTAAGGACTGCTGTGTGGGGAATGGGAGAGCAGGGAGGACTTTAGGGATAGGACTATATCCGAGCCTGTAACCTACTAGGTGAGGAGGAAGTTAACACCTTTGCCTGGAAAGAGACAAAGAAGGGCTGGCAGAGGAATAAGTTTTCATTGGGTTGGGGCTGTGGGCGGAATCAGGGATCCTAGCTGGATCCAAGCCCCCTGAAAGCCCAGAAGGACTCAAATGGAGGGGTCCTGACTGTGGCCTACAAGCTCTGCTGTAACCTGCTTTCCTGTTGTCCAATAAACCTTCTGTTTTACTGGCTGGCTAAAAGTCACTGTGGGGACCAAGCAGAGGGGGGCAAGGCTGGACTCCCCCACACTCCGTGACACCCAGCTGACCAAGTGACCCCGATGGCTCTGTACCAGGGACCAGCGATCCTCTTCATTATGTACCACTCCCCTCAGGGCTGCCCCCTTCCCCCACCCAGGGTCTGCCTGCTCTGGTTAGACTGGAAGCTGCTCAAGGCAGGGACCGTGTCCTCCTCTGTGTCTGGGCAGTGTCTGGCACAATCGGCCCTCCCAGGCGTGCCCATAATACACAGGATCAGTCATGACCAAGGATCCATCCCTGGGCAGCAGACTCTGATGGCAGGTGGGGGGCATGTGCTGGGTATTTTGGCTGCACAGGGATCTTCCTTCCCATTGGCTCCTCCAGCCTCTCCCCACTACTCATTCCTTCCAGGCTGGGTTGTCCCTCGTGCCCACTGCCCCACACCAGGTGCCAGCCCCCCCGCCCTGCCACCATCCCAGCAGAGTCAGTCTGCTACTGCGTAGGGGGCATGGAGGGGACAAGAGACAATGCGAATCTCTACCAGGCAGCGATAAAGGGGGGCCTGGACTCCAGGATCCTGCCCTCCCACAGCCCAGACTCACCTGTGACAGCCAGGACGAACTCCTCCCGCAGGGGCTGGACCAGAGCCACATGGCTGACGTGGCAAGAGAAGATGCTGCCGGAATCGCTCGCAGTGGGGGTAAAGGTGTAGGTCAGGGTGAGGTTAAAGGTCCCGTCCGGGTTCCTCTGTGGGGCAGAGTGGGTGGCGTTGGTCAGAACCCGCCTGTCTCTCAGCCACGTGACGGTGACGTCCTGGGGGTAGAATCCCCACACGTGGCACGGGAAGGAGGTCGCTGTGTCTGTCCTGGCCTCTCGCCGGGGGATGAAGAGTCTTGGAGCAGCTGGAACAAGAAGCAGAGAATGTGAGTGCAGCATTAGCTCAGTGACCATCACTGTCCTGCATGGGGCTGAGCCCCCGGCCACTGCATCAGCACCAGGCTCGTTCCTGTGGCAGGGGTAGAACACGCTGCGTCCATGATGGCTGCACCATTCTGAGACTCTGTACACACATGGTGCACATACACGCACACCAGGTCTTTCATGTTCCCTTGTTCGCACACACATGAGCCACTCTGGCCTGCCAGCCTGAGCAGCAGCAGGACAATGACTACTCATGGTTTCTAGGCTGGGACATTTCTGCCATCCTTACCCAACACACGGAGGGTCGTCTCGCTCTGCTGCTGCTCCGCACCATAGCCGACCACACATTTATACTGCCCCTTGTCCGATATTTGTACGTTCTCCATCCCCAGGGAGGCATTCCCCATCAGTAACTCCTGCTTGGAGATGCTCACCCCTGGTGCGAATGTTTCCTTTCCTCGGTCGTACTGCGCCATGCTCTGATCTGAGAAATACCAGTGAACCTGCAGGGCGGTTAGATTGATTGGCCCCCCAATATTGAACCGGCATTTCAGCAGTGCTGCAGAGCCCAGAGTGGAGGAGGAGGGCAGAGTGTATATCGTCAGTGGGTCACCTGTAAAGAGAAATGGGTAAATAAACCACACTGGTTTGCAGCCCTGGGAACTGTCTCTGACTTCAGGCAGGACCCAGTGCAGACTGGGAACCTGCTGCAGAATCTGTTTCCAGCCCTTCTAGGAATGAAGGAAACCATCCAAACATTCTCCGGAGTGTGACTGACACTCTGATTTCTGCAGAGAGCTCGAAACGATTGCTTGGAGAGGGAGGAGGCACCCCAGTTCTAGCAGCATGGTGTTCACTTTGGAGCTGAATGACATGTTCATTTATGTTGCTATTATGGGCTAGCTACCTGCTTGGGGCTGCAAAGCATCAGGCACCACACATGACACTCACAGACCTGCAGTCCAGCTGAGACGTCACCCCCAGAGACTTGGGTCTGTCACAGCAGGACCTGGGCTCCAGGTCCAGCTCTGCTGGAAGGGAGCGACCCCTGGGTAAAAAGGGGAGTGATGCAAGACCTCCGCAGCACAGGGAGGCATGAGACTTCGCTCTCTTATGAGGTGTGGATAATTATTAACTAGAAAGCAAACAGTGAACAAGGTGGCCTGGCATGGGGAGGCCAGAATCCATGACCCCTAGCGAGTGTTTTCACAGAGGCATGTAGGCAAGTGTTACCCACTGATTCAATGTTAGCCATGTGTTCCCCTGTAATGCTGGTTCACATAATAAGGTGTCACGGAGTCCCCGGGCGATGCTCTGGAACTGCTCCTCACAAAGCCAGTCAGGACTTTGGGGAGCCTCCTCTCCCTCGGAAAAGACTTGTTCAGGGCAAGAAGCTCACATGTCTTCACCTCCTGGGTCTGACCTTGGAGCATTCAGCATCCTCTGCCCCTCCGTGCGCTTCCCACAGCGAGCCCACCCAGGCGGGGTCCTGGAGAAGCCATAGGGTCCTACACCCCCACTTTGCAGACGTGACTCTCAGCCAGCCAAAACAGAGGTTTATTCGATGACAGGAACAGGGTCTAAAACAGAGCTTGTAGATACAGCGAACTGGAGACCCCTCGGCGGGTCCATTCTGGGGGCAGTGAGCCAGACCCCCAGGTCTGCACTTCACTCCTCGTCCCAGCCAGCTCCAGACTAACCCCCCTCCAGCCCTCCTCTCTGCTCAGCTCCTTTCCCGGGCCAGGAGGTCACCTGATCCTTTGTCTCCAACACCTTCAGTTGGCACCTTTGCAGAGGAGGGCCCAGCCCAGGCCATCAGTTGCTAGGAGACAGAGTGCCAGGCATTTAGGGCACTGGCCCTTTGCTCTGCAGCAATCACACACCCTTATCCACCACCTAGATACTTAAGAACTGCCAGGGGACACTGAGGCACCAACACAGTGTTCAGAGCAAACATTAAGAACAGTCCCAGTTCGTCACATCTCTCCCCCCTTCGAGACCGAACTGAGCCAGGTCACTCCAGCCAGTGACCTGGGGAAGTTCGAACCCACCAACGTTCCCATGGATGCCCCAGCATCTCTCCCATTCCTTGTGTGAGTTACACCAGGCCCTCCCAGTTTTGTGCCCTCTCTTAGGCTTGAGTGTGCTTGATGGCACTTGCAGGCCGCATGTGGGAAGGTTTATGCAGCCCTGTACCTTTTGCCACCCCAATACTCCTGGGTTTAAACTGGGACAGGGTCTTCTCCCAGCACTCTGGGCTGCCGATTTGGGCTCTCTTGGTTAAGAGCCCCCATCTTGGCCTTGGCCAGCTCTGGGCTTGGGCAGCCGCTCCCCACCTTGTGGCCCAGACACAACACCTCTGCCATCCCCATCTTATACTTTCCAGCTTTTACCGTCAGTCCCACCTTCTTGAGGCAGCCCAGCCCCCTCTTCACCTGGGACACCTGTTCCTCCCAGGTCTGGCTAAAGATGCACATGTTATCAGTGTCTGCCAGGGCCAAGTTCTCCATCCCCCTCTGCTTGTCTAGAATCTCCCCAGGCCTAGGCATGGGGTCGGCATCGGACGCTGTGATGGCTTTAAGCTTCTGATAGCCCCCATAAAACCAGACCATCCTGTCTCCTTGGGGATCAGCCCCACGGATGAGGCCCATGGGCTGTAAAACGGCTGGATCCCATCTAAAGCCAGCATGTCCTTGACCTCTCTCTCCAGGATCTGGGCTGCTTTCCCAGTGACTCTGAATGGGGAACACCTGATGGGGAGATTGGCTCCCACCTCAGGGAAGAGATCCCCCAGGGGGTCTTCCCCCTTCTCCTCCCAATCCTCCCCTTTCCGGTCCAGGGGTCCCCCTCACTCTCCTCCCATCCAGCAGCTTGGAGAGGGAAGAACCCTGTGGATTCCTGGGGCACCACCAGCTGCCTCCTGATTCCCCTCAGTTCTACTTCCCCTTGGGGAGCCCATTCCCGGGACAGGAATCCCTTCTCCACAGGACTCTGTCCCTGCAGCCTTCCCAAGGGGGTTTGCAGCGCTGTGGCCAGCAAGTTCCCTCAGCTTCTCCAAGGAGGGATCTCTCTGCAGCTCGGTCTGGGATTCAGCTGCTGGGCAGGGAGTGGGACCTGCTCCCTCTCACTGGCTGGGCCTGGGTCACAGCCCCCTGAGCCTGTCCCTGGTAGCTCCTCCCTGCTGTGTAATCATTTCCCAGCAGCACGTCTGGACCAGGCAAACCTGGTTGGCAGCTGACCTGCCCTGCCTGGGTGTCCCCCCACTCAGCTGGGGTCTCAGCTCCCCCCTGCTCAGCGCTGCCCTGGCTGTCCCAGTGGGGGCAGGCAGCGAGCTCTCTGCTCTGGTCCCAGCATCAGAGCCAGCGTGAGCCCCCTCTCCGGTGTGCAGGGGGGCGGGGAGCATCTCTCCCTCCCCCTCAGTCCCAGGGGGCTGGTTACAGGTAGGCAGGTATCCTGAGTCCAGCAGCCCCTCCCCACTGCCAGCCAGGTCATTTGCATTTTCACTGACCATTTCCATCCCAGCCAATTGGTTCCCTGGATTTGAATTCAAACCCTCGCAGTTACAGGAGCAGGGCCTGGATCCTGTCCCAAGGGAGACAGTCACCCCCCAACAGGGCCTCCCAGCCGATATCCTGGAGAACCCCAATGACCAGCCAGCCGGACCCCTCCTGCGTCTGCACAGGGATCCGGGCCATAGGCAGGGCGAGGGGCTTCACCCCAGGGACCTTCACCCAGGTCCCACAGTCCCCTCAGCATCTGCAGCTGCACCACCACAGTTCTCTCTGTCCCAGGTCTCGCCCCTGCAGGCGTGTTTCCCACACTGACCCCTGGGCAGCCCCCTATGTCTCTCCACTCCACCATCACCAGTCCATGCTGCTGCTGCTTCTCCTGCAGCTTTTCCTCAGGGCTCTTGCTCTCTCTCATGGTCCTCTCGCTCTCTCGGGCTCTGCTCCAATCCCATCCGTCTCCAATCCCCTGATGGGGACCCAGATCGTGAAGACCTTGTCTGGTTGGGGACCAGACTCTCAGGGATGCCTGGCTGCTGCTCCAGCTGCTCCCAGATCCTCTTGTAGCCCCATCTGGGTCAGGAATCTGCTCCTCAGAGCGGTCCTCCTCCTCCAACTGCACGATTAACTGTGCCTTGTTGAACTTCCCATGCGTAACCTCTCTTTGTGCACAGGATCACAATGTCCTTCTTAAGGAGCTGGTGATAGGCCATCACTTCACCGTTCCGTTCCCAAGTGGCTCTGGACTCACAGGCCTGTGTGCTCTTGGCTCCCCCATGGTTTCCAGGAAGAACCCCTGGTGTGCCAGCCCTTCTCGTGATCACCACCTCTTTGCCAGGGTCGAGCTGCAGACTCCTCTGCCCCGTGGACTGCTCCTGCAATCCCCAGGGGAACCCTGCTACTGCAAAATCCTTCTCTCTCCCAGGGTCGAGCGGCAAGCTCCTCCGCCCCTGAGACTGCTCACTGCAGTCCTCAGGGGGACCCCATTACTCCAACAGTCCTTCTCGCTGGTCACACACTTCCAGAGGTTAACTGCCCCTGAAACCGTCCCTCTCTGCCTTCAGCACGCCTGGTCCTCATTATCCCCTCTTTGTTTTACTGCTCCCCAGTCACTTACTGCAGAAGCGCCATCCACGGGGTGCAGTACATCCCACTTGGCCACCAGTTGTCACGGAGTCCCTGGGCGATGCTCTGGAACTGCTCCCCATTAAGCCAGTCAGGACTTTGGGGAGCCTCCTCTCCCTTGGAGCAGACTTGCTTCAGGGCAAGAAGCTCACACGTCTTCACCTCCCGGGTCTCTCCTTGGAGCATTCAGCATCCTCTGCCCCTCCGTGTGCTTCCCACAGCGAGCCCACCCAGGCGGGGTCCTGGGGAAGCCACAGGGTTCTGCACCCCCACTTTGCAGTCAGACGTGACTCTCAGCCAGCCAGCTAAAACAGAGGTTTTTTTTGATGACAGGAACAGGGTCTAAAACAGAGCTTGTAGATACAGCAACCGGGACCCCTCGGCCGGTCCATTCTGGGGGTCAGTGAGCCAGACCCCCAGGTCTGCACTTCACTCCTCGTCCCCAGCAAGCTCCAGACTAACGACCCCCTCCAGCCCCTCCTCTCTGCTCAGCCCTTTCCCGGGCCAGGAGGTCACCTGACCTCTTTGTCTCCAACACCTTCAGCTGGCACCTTTGCAGAGGAGGGGCCCAGGCCATCAGTTGCTAGGAGACAGAGTGCCAGGCATTTAGGGGCACTGGCCCTTTGCTCTGCAGCAATCCACACACCTTATCCACCACCTTAGATATTAAGAACTGCATAGGGGACACTGAGGCACCAACACAGTATTCAGAGCAACATTAAAGAACATTCCCAGTTCGTCATATAAGGCAAGACGTTATTCAACTGTGGAACTCACTGCAACAGATGTCGGTCCATAGAACTTAGCAGATTCTGAAGGGGATTGAACGTCCACTTGGAGAACAGGAATTACCCAGAGTTTAGAATGATTCATGCAAACATTTTGGAAGGGATATTAAACCTTCTGCTTCAGGGCTTCAGTTTGATCTCTAGCTATTAGAGACCAGGATGTGACCTTCACAGGGAGCAGATTATCGACTGCTGTGAGATAAAGGAATATGCCTGTAGCCCAGGTGGGAGAGATCTGCGCTGCAAGCAAGCCTGCAGGCAGCATGCCCCTGGGGCAGAGCTCAAGCTCCAACAGTCAGGCATGTTCCAACTGGGGGACCCCTGCGTTTTCTCGGTGAAACCCACCAGCTTCTTTCAGATAAGAAATTGTCATTCTTTGGAGAGAGGCGGCTGAAGCGAGGAAGACTTTGACTTGCAGCAGGCGGGCGTTGGTGTCTGTGGTCTGTGGGTGCTGTCAGACGTTTATGAAAATCAAGGGCCCCAACCACTTTGTGACGAACTGGGACTGTTCTTACTGTTTGCTCTGAATACTGTGTTGGTTGCCTCAGTGTCCCTAGGCAGATCTTAAGTATCTAGGTGGTGGGATAAGGGTGTGTGATTGCTGGGCAGAGCAAAGGACCAGTGCACCTAAATGCCAGTAGCACTCTGGTCTTGCATACTGATGGGCTGGGCCCCTTCCTCTGCCAAACGGCCAACTGAAAGTGAGGGGATCAGGGCTGCCTCACCATCGGGAGAGGAGCTGAGCAGAGAGGAGGGCGGAGGGAGTTAGGAGCTGCTGGGGACAAGGAGTGAGTACAGACCTGTGGGGGTCTGGCTCACTATGTCCCCCCAAAATTGGACCCGGCCGAGGGAGTCTCGGTTCGCACCTGTAATCTACACTCTGTTTTAGACTGTGTCCTGTCATCGAATAAAACCTCTGTTTTGCTGGCTCAAGAGTCATGTCTGACTGCAAGTGGGGGTTGCAGAACCCTGTTGGCTTCCCGCAGGACCCCGCTGGGTGGGCCTCGCTGTGGGAAGCCCACGGAGGGGCAGAGGATGCTGAATGCTCCAAGGAGAGACCCAGGAGGTGAAGCCGTGTGAGCTTCTTGCCCTGAACAAGTCTGCTCCAAGGGAGAGGAGGCTCCCCAAAGTCCTGACTGGCTTAGTGGGGAGCAGTTCCAGAGCATCGCCCGGGGACTCCGTGACACACTTGAAAAATGTCTCTGGACAGTTTACAGCCTTGTCGTAGGATCCCAGCTGATATGGCCAGCAGGGCCCCTCATGCCCAGCCAGTTTGGCCAATTGTATAACCCAGGCCGGAGAAGAGCTTCAGGGAGTCCTCCGTCCAGCAGAGCTCCAGCTGTGCCTCCAGAGAGATGCCTGATTGTTCTTCGCTGACTCCAGGCGCTGCAGAAGCACCTGTTCCCTGGCGAGTTGTTCCAGGAATTAACTCCCCCCACCCCACTTGCCCACCATTAAACACAGTGACTCTTTCCTAGCCTGAGCATGTCCCGTTTCAGCTCCCCAGCTGCTGGCTCTGGTTCTGTCTTTGCTAGGGGACAGGACCTTCTGCTGCTAGAGTTTGTTCCTCACATGGGCGCTTCTAGACCAGGGTCCTGCCATCCCCCCTGAACCTTCTCTGTGCTAAGCTGAGCGGACCGAGCTCTTTGGGGTACATCCATACTGCAAAAAGAAACCCGCAGCACCAAGTGGGCCAACATCTATTAACTCTGGTTCATAGGGCTTGGGCTGCAGGGCTAAAAATATTCCCAGCCAGGCTGAAGCCCAGGCCCTGAGACCTGTTCCTCTCGCTGTCTCTCCGAGCCAGGGCTCCAGCCCCATGGGACTGGCTACCCGGCTGTTCTGTTCATGCGGTTTCTTTGGGAAGTTTGAACAAGCTGACAAATCCCTGCCCGGTAAATATCAGCACTGAAACAGTCCCCACACCAGTGCGCTTAGAGGCATTAGAGAGGAATCTAGCCATGGGATCCTGCTACTGAACAGGTGTTACCCCAGCGTGAGCAGGTTACAGCACCCGGGTCGTTTCCCACACTGCTACTGGCGACCCTGCAGCGCGAGCAGTGGCGCATTAATGATTTTGCCGCCCCTAGGCCCTGAAATAACTGCCACCCTGCCCACCTGATTCCACCCTTTCCCCGCCTCCGTTCCAACCCCTTCCCCAAAGTCCCCACCCCAACTCCGCCTCCTCCCTGCCCCGACTGGATCCCTTCCCCAAATCCCCACCCCGGCCCCACCTCTTCCCCCAGCGCTGGGAGGGAGGGGAGAGAAACAGGACGCGGCGGCGTGCTCATGGAGGAGGTGGAGGCGAGCTGGAGTAGGGGAGGGCAGCTCCTCCATTGGTGCTCAGATTTGCCGCCCTAGTCCTAGGCTCTGTCGGCCAAGGTGATAATAGGCCGCTAAGCGCGAGCCCAGGGCGCTCAACCTGGGCTGTGGGACTCGCCGCTGTCACGGAGTCCCCGGGCGATGCTCTGAACTGCTCCCCACCAAGCCAGGCAGGACTCTGGGGAGCCTCCTCTCCCTTTGAGCAGACTTGTTCAGGGCAAGAAGCTCACACGGCTTCACCTCCTGGGTCTCTCCTTGGAGCATTCAGCATCCTCTGCCCTGCCCCTCGTGTGCTCCCACAGCGAGTCGTCCAGCGGGTCCTGGGGAAGCCACAGGGTTCTGCACCCCCACTTTGCAGTCAGACGTGACTCTAGCCAGCAAAACAGAGGTTTTCGCTGACAGAACAGAGTCTAAACAGGCTTGTAGAGTACAGGAAACAGGACCCCTCGCCAGGTCCATTCGGGGCAGTGAAGCAGACCCCCAGGTCTGCACCTTTCACCCTTCTGCCCAGCCAGCTCCAGACGAACCCCTCCAGCTCGCTCCTCCAGCCTTTCCGGGCCAGGAGGTCACCTGTATCCTTTTCATCCAACACCTTCACCTGCACCTTTGCAGGAGGAGGGGCCACAGAGCATCAGTTGCTAGGAGACAGAGTGTGCCAGGCATTTAGAATAGAATAAGTGAGAATGCCATTCCAGACTGGAAGGTGTCTTGTAAAGGTCATCAAGTCAGCCCCTGCTTCTAGCACGAGCAATTTTTGCCCCAGCCCTTAAGTGGCTCCTTAAGATTGAACTCACAACCGCCTGGGTAGCCGGTGAATTCTCAAACACTGAGCTATCCTCCCCTATTTTGTGGGTATTGACCCTTTTTGCTCACCGCAATCACCATTCTTATTCCACACCTAGAGACTTAGAACTGCAATAGGGGACACTGAGGCACCAAACACCGTGTCAGAGAAAACATGGCACATTCCCAGTTTCGTCACAGATTGCCTGGCGAGTTTTTTCCTGCAGTGCAGATGGACCCCAAAGTCTCTGTCCGGTTGAGGCAGGTCTCTGCCCCTCCAGCCACGGCCCAGGAGCGCGACCTGCTCACCACCAAGCCTCGAAGGCCCTTTTCCCCTTGGCTCAGCTCCAGGGGCTTTCGGGGTTCTGCCTGCGGTGAACTCCTTGCTGTTCCCCGCGCCGCACAGGCCCTGCTTTCCCAAGGGTGGAGCTGGCCAGAGAAGAGACGGCGGAGCTGTGGCAGGTCAATCTGCACAGAAAGCCCAGCTCAGCCCCCCGCCTCCTCCCCAGCACGAGCAACCCATAGCCAGGCCCCCTCCCCACAACACACCCACCCGTAGCAGACACACACCTACCACTGCACCCATAGCCAGGCCCCCCCTCACACTGCACCATAGCCAGACTCCCCTGCACACAGCACCCATAGCTAGATCCCCTCCTGACACCTGCACCCATAGCCAGACCCCTCCCCACACATGCTCACCCGTAGCCAGACTCCTACTAGCACACACAGCACCCGTAGCCCGACCCCACCGCACCACGGCACCCGTAGCCAGACCCCCTCCCCCACCAACGGACCTCGTAGCCAGACCCCCCTCCCACAGCACGCATAGCCCAAGACATGCCCACCCCCACCGCACACAGACGCCAGCCAGAAAGCAGCTTCCCTTGTTGCCCCATCTGTCTTCCCCCTGCCCCCCGACACAGCCTGTCCCTCCCACCTCTCCTGTGTACACAATCCCTGCACCTCCGGGTCATTCACACGGACCCTGCTGGGGCACCGTTGCCCTGCCCCAGGACACCAGGGTCTGTATTCATCCACCCCGAGGATGGAGGAGGGGGATTGAGGAGACCCCCAGCCATTGGTCCCTGCCCTCCGTTCCCAGCTCACTGTCTCCTTCTCCAGGCTGGCTGGCAGGGCTCCCAGCAAATTCCCTTTCACTTTCAGTGGATCACGGGAGCGGCTGTAACACGGGGCAAAGGGTGGAGATCAGGGGTTCTGATACCGCTGGGCGAGGCCCAGACACACCCAGCACCAACGTCTCCCTGGGACCGTCCCTGCCCCCTGTCCCCCACCAGCACTCCGGGGGCCGAGCTGGGGCAGGGCCAGCCTGACACAGACGCTGCCCCAGACTGGGTCCCTAGGCTGGGCCCAGGGGTGTTATTCTGCCCCGGAGCCATCTGGGTCTGGCTAACACCTGCTGAGGCGCTGGTCAAGTCAGGCTGTGGATTACCTGGTCACAGGCTGTCCTGGTACCCCCTCCCGCCCCCATCCAAGCCTGGCCCTGCTGTGGGGCGGCAGTGCCAGGATCTCCATTGCCCAGAGGGGACCCGAGATGCCAAGTGATGGGCTGTCACGGATTCCCAGGTTGGGCCCACTCATGGCCCCGTGCAGTCCGTGGGGGGAACCCCTTCAGTGCAACAGCCCTTCTCGGGGGTTCACTCTCTCTCAGGGTCAGGCCCCTCCACCACCTGGAGCCGCACCTCTCTGAGCCTTAGCACGTCTGTTTCTGCCGTGGGCCCCCTCAGGGAGTCCACGCGCTCTGGACCCCTGGGCCTCTGTTGGGTGTGATTTGTTAGACTGTTAAACTTATTAAAATACGTGTATGTTAAACCCAGTATGTCATTTGTAAGGCTAGAGCAGCAGTTCAAAATGGAGTCTGAACCACCATTTTGTAAACTCCATCTTGTACCCCGCCGTGCCCTGTCATCCTGGCCCAGTAACAACTGGATCAAACTGGTTTTTCCCACCACAGGGCGAGCTCAAGAGCAATTTTACCTCAGCCCGTTTCCCACCTTTGCTGGGACCGTATCATGTTTTCCCGTCACCAACAGCGGAAAAGGCCGGTGCTCACCAACAAGTGGCGCAGCCCATCCTAGTGACTGCATGTGCGTGGCTCAGGCCATCCGTGCGACATCTGTAGTGGAGTTTTACACAGTTATTGCCGGGGTGTTTTGGGTTCTGGGCCTGAGCTTTGTGCTCCCATTGTAAGCGGCTGTTTCCCTGTTTTGTGTTAATTTCTACAGCCACTTTATTCATGCTTCTCCACTGCCACCATTGTCCTCAGTCCCGCCACATACTTACCCATCGCCAATCGTTATTTCTGACACCATACATGGGGGCGAGGGAGGGGCCCTGTCTGTGCACCCGGCCACCGGGAACAGACACAGGGCTGCTCTTCTGAGCAAAAGGGGCTGGTCTGATCTCTCGATCCCTGCACCAGTAGACACAGAGTTACCTGGGCTCCCCTGCGAGGTGACACCAACACCCCCCCGAAGGGGATAATGCCCTCCCCCATTCGCTAGCCCCCAGCGACTCTCAGCAAGCGTAACACAAGAGGGTTTATTGAGGGTTGAACTCAGCACAGGAAACTCTCCAGCCTCAGGCCTGGCCTCCCTCAGCCCAGCACATCCCAGTCCCCCTGCAGCCAGGGGGGCTCTGCCTGCTCCCCCTGTCCAGCCCAGGGCCCCCCTGCTTCCCAGCTGGGCCCCCGATATCCCCAGCCCCAAGGCCCCTCTGTCCATTGGCTTCTCTCCAGGGAAACAGGGTCGTAAACTCTGGCCGGAACCGGCTGGTCACCGGGGTCCTCTCCCCGCAGCCCATTGTCCCCCACTGGCCAGAACCGGCTGTGACTCCTGACTCCTGGGGTCTCCATCCTCCAGGCCATCGCTGGCCCTCTGTAACCACAAACTCCCTCTCCTGCCATCCCGTTAAACCAGTAACACCCAGGCACAGTGAGCCCCCCCGCATGCAAACCAGTGAACACAACAAGAAACCCCCCAACTTCGTCACCCGGGCCCAGCCAGTCTGTGTCAGAGCAGGGAAGTGAACCTGGCACCCGACACCCCAGCCCAGTACCCCGGCCATAACCCCAGCCCCCCGCACCCCCAGCTAAACAGAGAATGGGGGAGGGGTCTGACAGACAAGCAGAGTGCCCATGACGGGGACGGGGGCTGTTTGCACAGTGGTGAGATCAGGAGCAGGTATCAGGAATTACAGCCCAGGATAAACCCAGGGCCAGCAATAGGAACCGGGATCAGAGTGGGGTCATCACACAGGCCCAGGCATTATCACAGCCACCAACCTACTACTGCTGCTGGGTGAGCTGCTGTCTGCTGAGTCTTCCCACCAATCAGGCGCTGGAGCCAATCAGGGGCCGGCTGCGCTCATTAGGTGGCTCAGCCCAGACTGGCCTGACTCTGGACACCCAGGGGCGGGGGTGGGTTGTAGGCAGCTCACTGGCTCGGCCCTTTCCCAGCTCTTGTGCGATGAAGAATTTTGAGGAGGGGTGTCATGGTACAATTCCCCACTCTGAACCTTAGCGTCCAAGAGATGGGGTACCAGCATGAATTGCTCTAAGCTAAATCACCAGCTTTGAACCTGTAGCACTGCCACCAACCAGGAATTCCAGTGCCTGGTACACTATGGTCCCCCCAAGACCTTGCCCGGGGAACCCCAAGACCCAGACCCTCTGGATCTTA
>NC_133772.1:411604-414172 GCF_003597395.2 Chelonoidis abingdonii
TCTCCAACACCTTCAGCTGGCACCTTTGCAGAGGAGGGGCCCAGGCCATCAGTTGCTAGGAGACAGAGTGCCAGGCATTTAGAATAGAATAAGTGGAGATATGCCCATCTCCTAGAACTGGAAGGTGTCCTTGTAAAGGTCATCAAGTCCAGCCCCCTGCCTTCACTAGCATGAGCAATTTTTGCCCCAGACCCTTAAGTGGCTCCCTTAAGGATTGAACTCACAACCCTGGGTTTAGCAGGTGAATTCTCAAACCACTGAGCTATCCCTCCCCCTATTTGTGGGTACTGACCCTTTGCTCCACAGCAATCACACATTCTTATTCCACCACCTAGATACTTAAGAACTGCATAGGGGACACTGAGGCACCAACACCGTGTTCAGAGAAAACACTGAGAACATTCCCAGTTCGTCACAGGTGCCGCGAGTTTTTCCTAGCAGTGCAGATGGACCCCAAGTCTCTGTCCGTGAGGCAGGTCTCTGCCCCTCCAGCCACGGCCCAGGAGCGCCTGACCATGCTCACCACCAAGCCCTCGAAGGGCCCTTTCCCCTTGGCTCAGCTCCAGGGGCTTTCGGGTTCTGCCTGCGGTGAAATCCTGCTGTTCCCCGCGCCAGCACAGGCCCTGGCTTCCCAAGGATGGAGCTGGCCAGAGAGACGGCAGAGCTGCTGGCAGGTCAATCTGCACAGAAAGCCCAGCTCAGCCCCCCGCACTCCTCCCCAGCACAGAGCACCCATAGCCAGGCCCCCTCCCCACACACACCACCCGTAGCCAGACACACACCCTACACACTGCACCCATAGCCAGACCCCCCCTGCACACTGCACCCATAGCCAGACCTCCCCTGCACACAGCACCCATAGCTAGATCCCCTCCCTGCACACTGCACCCATAGCCAGACCCCCTCCCCACACACTGCACCCGTAGCCAGACTCCTACAAGCACACACAGCACCCGTAGCCAGACCCCCACCCCGCACACGGCACCCGTAGCCAGACCCTCCCCCACACACGGCACCCGTAGCCAGACACCC
This sequence comes from Chelonoidis abingdonii, assembly GCF_003597395.2. Classification (NCBI taxonomy): domain Eukaryota; kingdom Metazoa; phylum Chordata; order Testudines; family Testudinidae; genus Chelonoidis; species Chelonoidis abingdonii. The sequence goes on from NC_133772.1 coordinate 412,637, forward strand.
CCCCCCACAGCACGCATAGCCAGACATGCCCACCCCCCACCGCACACAGCACGCACAGCCAGAAAGCAGCTCTCCCTTTTGCCCCATCTGTTCCCCCTGCCCCCCGACACAGCCTGTCCCCTCCCACCTCTCCTGTGTACACAATCCCCTGCACCTCCGGGTCATTCACACGGACCCTGCTGGGGCACCCTGCCCTGCCCCAGGACACCAAGGGTCTGTACTTACCATCCACCCCGAGGATGAGGAGGGGGATGAGGAGACCCCCCAGCCCCATGGTCCCTGCCCTCCGTCCCCAGCGTCACTGTCTCCTTCTCCAGGCTGGCAGGGCTCCCAGCAAATTCCCTTTCACTTTCAGTGGATCACGGGAGCGGCTGTAACACGGGGCAAAGGGTGGAGATCAGGGGTTCTGATACCGCTGGGCGAGGCCCAGACACACCCAGCACCAACGTCTCCCTGGGACCGTCCCTGCCCCCTGTCCCCCACCAGCACTCCGGGGGCCGAGCTGGGGCAGGGCCAGCCTGACACAGACGCTGCCCCAGACTGGGTCCCTAGGCTGGGCCCAGGGGTGTTATTCTGCCCCGGAGCCATCTGGGTCTGGCTAACACCTGCTGAGGCGCTGGTCAAGTCAGGCTGTGGATTACCTGGTCACAGGCTGTCCTGGTACCCCCTCCCGCCCCCATCCAAGCCTGGCCCTGCTGTGGGGCGGCAGTGCCAGGATCTCCATTGCCCAGAGGGGACCCGAGATGCCAAGTGATGGGCTGTCACGGATTCCCAGGTTGGGCCCACTCATGGCCCCGTGCAGTCCGTGGGGGGAACCCCTTCAGTGCAACAGCCCTTCTCGGGGGTTCACTCTCTCTCAGGGTCAGGCCCCTCCACCACCTGGAGCCGCACCTCTCTGAGCCTTAGCACGTCTGTTTCTGCCGTGGGCCCCCTCAGGGAGTCCACGCGCTCTGGACCCCTGGGCCTCTGTTGGGTGTGATTTGTTAGACTGTTAAACTTATTAAAATACGTGTATGTTAAACCCAGTATGTCATTTGTAAGGCTAGAGCAGCAGTTCAAAATGGAGTCTGAACCACCATTTTGTAAACTCCATCTTGTACCCCGCCGTGCCCTGTCATCCTGGCCCAGTAACAACTGGATCAAACTGGTTTTTCCCACCACAGGGCGAGCTCAAGAGCAATTTTACCTCAGCCCGTTTCCCACCTTTGCTGGGACCGTATCATGTTTTCCCGTCACCAACAGCGGAAAAGGCCGGTGCTCACCAACAAGTGGCGCAGCCCATCCTAGTGACTGCATGTGCGTGGCTCAGGCCATCCGTGCGACATCTGTAGTGGAGTTTTACACAGTTATTGCCGGGGTGTTTTGGGTTCTGGGCCTGAGCTTTGTGCTCCCATTGTAAGCGGCTGTTTCCCTGTTTTGTGTTAATTTCTACAGCCACTTTATTCATGCTTCTCCACTGCCACCATTGTCCTCAGTCCCGCCACATACTTACCCATCGCCAATCGTTATTTCTGACACCATACATGGGGGCGAGGG
>NC_133772.1:435586-452437 GCF_003597395.2 Chelonoidis abingdonii
TGTCACGGAGTGTGGGGGAGTCCGCCCCTGCACCCCTCCTCCTGGGACTCACAGTGACTCTCAGCCAGCCAGTAAAATAGAAGGTTTATTGGACACAGGAACGCAGGTTACAGCAGAGCTTGCAGGCACAGTCAGGACCCCTCCATCGAGTCCTTCTGGGCTTTCAGGGGGCTTAGATCCTAGCTAGGATACCCTGAATTCTGCCCACACAGCCCCAAACCCAAACTGACCTGCCCCTCCTCCCACCGGCCGGTTCCTTTGTCCCGCTTCCCCGGCAAAGGTGCTGACTCCCTCCCCCCTTACCTGGCTCAGGTTACAGGCTTAAATCCTGTCCCTCACCTAAAGTCCTCCCCTGCTCTCCCTTCCCCCACACAGACAGCCCCTACTCCATCACAGGCACCCACTGGGCAAACTCAGCCCTCACCTTCCTCGGTCGGCTGTTGGTGTCACAGCAGAGCCAGCCCCCCATGGCCACGGCCAGCAGCAGTGACACTCGCAGCATCCACAGCAGGACTCTGAGCCCCATCTCCAGGCCGCCAGCTGTTGGGGACACACAGATCAGAGAGATGTCCCATTCACTGCCCTCTCTGCTCCCCCCAGGACCCCACTAAGCCCAGCAACTGCCAATCCCCCAGGGGACCCCAGCACCCAGCAACTCCTGGGTTCTCCAGCCCTCGACCTCAGCTCCTGGGGTATCGCACAGACACCCCCTCAGATCCCAGGGCTGTGGGAGATTCCCCAGGGTGGGAGCCACCCCCGGGCTAGGTCCGGCCCTGGAACCAGGGAGGCTGGAGTTCGGGGACCAGCGCTGGGCCTGACCGAGGGCCGAGTTACGGGGGAGAGGGCAGGGGCTGAGCCGCTCTAGACCGGGGATGTACCGGCCCAGCCCAGGATCCGTGGGGACGGAGAGGGGAGGACGAGGGGTAATGGGACAGGGGATTCCCAGCTGCAGCCCAGGACCCGTCCCCCAGTGGCACTGGGGGTGTGAGACTGGAGAACCGACTGCCTGAGAATGACGGAGGAGAACAAAGCTGGGGTGCTGGCCGGACGGGGCGGGCCGTGGGGGTGCTGATACCGCAGCGAAGGGCACCCAGGCCAGGGCGACCTGGCGGCCTCACCCCTGAAGGCAATCCGGAAGTCGGCCTGGCGGGACTGGTTCAGCAGAGGGTGCTGTGCCCGGCAGGAGAATAGATCCCCCAGATCCCGCTCCATGGGGGTGAAGCTGTAGACAGTTACCAGGCTGAAGGTCCCATCCCGGTGCCCCCGGCGCATGGCAGAGATGAAGGAGGCGTTTAGCTCCTGCCCGTCCCGGAGCCAGGACACTGCGATGTGCTGGGGGTAAAACCCCCGCACGCAGCACACCAGGGCGCTGTCCTCGTCCCTCTGCACCACTGGGCTGGGCACCTCGACCTGCGGCAGCGCTGGGGGAGACAGAGACAGGGAGTCCAGAGAGCTGGGGAGGGGGGGCTTCCAGGGCAGACTCGCACCCGCCCCGCCCGCTAGCCATCACCCCAGCCGTGCCCTGCCTGCACCCTGCCGACCCCCCACCTGCGCCCTGCCAACCCTCTGGCTGTGACCTGCCGACCCCCTGCCCTGGCTGCCAGAGACTTGGCCCCAGCTCCCGAGGCAGCGCTGGGGGAGACAGAGACGGGAAGTCCAGAGAGCTGGGGAGGGGGGGCTTCCAGGGCAGACTCGCGCCTGCCCCACCCGCTAACCATCACTCCAGCCATGCCCTGCCTGCACCCTGCCGACCCCCCACCTGCGCCCTGCCAACCCCCTGCCCCGGCAATCACTGACCCTGGCTGAGGCTCTGGGGCCGGGGCCTCACCTTGGCCCCCTGCTCTGCCAGAGACTCGGCCCCAGCTCCCAGGGCAGCAGGAATACGACCTGGGGAGGGCCCTGTGCTTGCTCCCCTACCTGCCACTTGCACCCGGACTGTCCCCTCCCCGTGCTGCCCGGCGTAGCGGACGGAGCAGCGGTAGGGGTCCTGGTCGGCCAGCGTGACATGGGGCAGGAGCAGCAAGGCCTGGGCGTGGCCCTGCTGCTGGGAGAACAGGATGGCGCCCACCTGGGTGCTGATGGGGATGTGTCCAACTCAGCCACTCTCCTCTCCTGGAAGTACCAGCTGACCAGCAGCATCCGGTCCCTCGCTCCATACGGGGCCGCGGGGAAGCTGCATGTCAGGAGCACGTCGGAGCCCAGGAGCCTGGTCACTGTGAAGGGGTTGGTGGAGACGAGGAACATGCCAGCTGTGGGGGAAGCACAATACAGATCCAGAGTCCTGGAGGGAAGGGTCCTGTGCCCCATTTCCCCCACAGCCTGCCAGCCCCCTGCCCTGGGGCAGGATTGGAGCCAGCATCCCCCAGAAGGGCAAGGCCCCTGCCCCATTCCCCCATCCTGAGACAGCCAGTCGGCCACCCCCAGCTGTTTTTTCAAATGACCCCCTGTGGTTTTGGGCTCCGGACCCCTCACACCTGGGCATCGGCCAGGGCACATGGGGGTCCAGAGAGGCAGCCCCCCCCCTGGTTCCCCCCATACTCACTGACGCTCCCCAGCCCCAGGAGCAGGGCGATCCCCGCGGCCATGGCGGTGAGGCTGGACTGAGCCTCCCCTGCTCGCTGGGGCCATGGGGCGGGGGCTGAGTCCTCCCCCTGCCTGCTTAAAATACACCCGGCAGAAGTGTGTGTGGCTAAGAATAACACACACACACACACACACCCCGGTGTACAAACCACAGAGCCCCACTCACAGCCAGGAGGTGTCAGGCTGAACGGGGCCTCGAGGCTGCTTTGGGTTACAGACCCCCAACGAGTGGGGGGATCAGCCCTGGCCCCACACACTCACTCCTCCCGTTTGCAGCCCCACGGAGGGTCGGGCAGTAGACAGGGAGCCAGGACTCCTGGGTCCAGTTCCCACCTCTGCCACCGACGGTCTGTGTGACCTGGGCCAAATCCCTTCCTCCTTCCACGCCTCTGTCGCCCCTAGCCCCGGTGTGTTGGGGCAGGAGCTGGGCAACGCCACGTGCGATGGCCCCCGGGGGTTGCTGATCCGGCTGTGTGGGGCTCTCAGAGCCCAGCCCGTGCCAGCACCACGCCGTGGGGGATGCAGGAGCCGTGGGAGCCATTACTCTGATGTGCTGTGTCTCCTCCTTGTGCTGTGCACGTCCGGCTCTGGGCAGCCTAAAATAGCAGGCCAGGGCTGCCTGGGACGGGCCTGTAACGCCCCTCTCCAGCCACAGCAGCTGCTCCTGCCCAGCTGGGTGCAAAGCACCACAGATGACTGCCACCCAGCTCGGTTTCCAAGGCTCACCCAGGCCCCAGGCACCGGCACAGCCGCCAAGGTGCCGGTGGGGAGCAGAGCATCCAGGCGCCTGCAGAGCCCTCAGTGGGAACACAGCGTTGCTGCCTTTGTGGCTGAGGTCCCCACTGTCAGCGGTGGGAAGTAGCACGCTGCCTCAGTTTCCCTCTCATCCCTCACGTGGCACAGCGCCGCATGACTCCTCTAGGGACCCCGCTCACGGTTAGCTCCCGGCACGGGCGATGGCTGGTGGTGCGGACGCCTCAGCCACACACGCTCAGGGCTGGGCTGTGGCACCAGGTCGGTCCCTTCGCTCAAGGCCCGTCCGGGACACAGGCCCCCTGGAATATTGCCAGGTACAGGAAGGCCTCCGTCTGAGTCCCCGACCTGCCCCCCCAGCGCCGGTGGCTGTTGAGGCAGCGGGGGTGGCCCCAGATCTCCTCCAGCAGCCACTTGGCATCAAGGCCACCATCCAGCCTGGTGAAGTAGGGTGTGCAGCTTCTCGCTGGCCTGCGCTTCGCCTGCCCCCACCTCCCACAGGCAGGGCCGCATGGAAACCACCCCGTCTGGTACCGTGCCCGCCAGGACCCCCTCCGCACGCCCCAGCCCCGCCAGGATCTCCCGGGCCCTCCCCGGGAAGTGTGCTGGAGGGATCTAGCTCATGGCCTGGCACTGCGCCAGGTAGCCCGGGTACCGCCCCATCAGCTGGCAGAAGTCATCCTTGAGGAACTGCACTAGCTCGTCCGCCAGCGCCCCCCGGTGGCGGAAGTGGACAGCGATGCCGTGCAGTGCCGCCTCTATGTCCTCAGCAGGCTCCCCTGGCCAGCTGCCCCGCCGGGCATAGGTCACTAGGAAGACGACGCCGGCCGGGCTGTTCCTGACGCGCGAGGCGTTGAGGCAGCGGGGGTGGGTGCCACAGAACCAGCCCAGCAGGCGCCTCACAGTGCAGAGCCCGGACCCCGGCCCTGGCCGGCAGCAGTAGGTGCAGGTTTTCTCGTAGCCAGCTGCCCTGAGCTGCCAGGCCCGACACCATGGCCCAGCCTCCCAGAGATAGAGCGTCAGCGCCCGGGTGCAGCCGATGTAGAACCAGCAGCCGGGGTCCCCAGAGACCTCCTGGAGCAGGGCCTCCAGCTCGCCGGGGGCCACCGCCTGCATCCGCCGGCACTGAGCGAACCGGGCATGGAAACCGTGAATCACGGCCAGGAACTCCTGGGCCAGCTTCCCCCACAGGGCCATCCGCCTCCAGCGCCCCCCTGATGGCCAGCAGATCTGTGTTCAGGGTCTGGAGCTCCTCCGCCATCGCCGCGCATGGCTGCCGCTCCCTCCCTGGGACAGTGACCTGTGGGGGACGCAGAGAGCAGGGGCAGCACCCACAGCCTGATCCGACCCAGCCGGACACAGAATGGGCCAAGGCAAACAGAGACAGCTTCTGGGGGAGGTCCCCAGCGATCACCCTCTGCGTTTGCTCTGGCCTGCCCCACATCCCACCTCGTGTCAGGTCACAGGAGATAGACAAGCCTCCCTAATGCACTGCGGGGCAGGGGGGTGATGCTATCCCTGCTGCACAGATGGGGAAACTGAGGCAGGGAAATCAGCTCAAGGTGATGCAGCAAATCACTGGAAGACTGAGGATAGAACCCAAGAGTCCTGGATCCCAGCCCCACCCCTGCTCTAAACACCAGACCCCCCTCCCCTCCCAGAGCTGCAAGAGAACCCAGGAGTTCTGGCTCCCAGGATCCCCTGCTCTAACCCACCAGCCCCCACTCCCCTCCCAGAGCTGGGAGAGAACCCAGGCATCCTGGCACCCAGCCCCTGCTGCTCTAACCACCAGCCCCCATCCCCTCCCAGAGCCGGGAGAGAACCCAGGAGTCCGAGCTCCTTTCTCAGCTTTAGCCTTAGACTCTAGTTTCTGCGCAGCCAGAAGCGCCTCAGCCCCTGAGCGCAGGGACCCCCCGCCCGGACCCGCTGCTCGCCCGTCATTGACCTGGGGGGAGGAGGCTGTGAGCCGGGGGAGCTGCAGGGCCGAGCTGCCCTCCCGCCCCTGCACAGGACGCAGCGAAAGCGAAAGCTGGAGAATTGCGCAATGTTTGCGCCGCGCCTCGCCTCGGTGCTGGCAGCTCCAGCCCCGGGGGGGGGGGCACCTCGGACCCATCTGCAGTTACCCCCCGCGGCCCTGCACAGCCCCCACCAGCCCCGCCCGGATCCGGGGGGGCAACTCGGACCCATCGGCAGTGACCGCCCCCGGCCCTGCGCAGCCCCCACGCCCAGCAGCAGCCACGGCTGCCCCCCCAGCTGCCCCCCTCCCGGTGTGTGACCGGCAGCTGAGCCTCCGGGCAGGGCTGTGTCCGCTCCCCGTGAGGGGGGGCACCTCTGGGGGGGCTGGGCACACGGGAACCCCTCGCCTGGCGCTTGGACACGGCCCTTCTGGGGCGGGGGGGGGGTCTGGGCACACGGGGACCCCTCGCCCGGTGCTGGGACGTGGCCCCTCGGGGGGGGCGCTGGGCACACGGGGACCCCTCGCCCGGCACTGGGACGTGATCCCTGTGGGGTGGGAGGGCTGGGCACACGGGGACCCCGTGACCCCTCTGGGGCGGGGGGAGCTGGGCACGCGGGGACCCCTCGCCCGGCACTGGGACATGACCCCTCTGGGGCGGGGGACTGGGCACACGGGGATCCCTCGCCCGGCGCTGGGACGTGACCTCTCTGGGGTGGGGGGGGAGCTGGGCACGCGGGGACCCCTCGCCCGGCGCTGGGACGTGACCCCTCTGGGGTGGGGGGGGAGCTGGGCACGCGGGGACCCCTCACCCGGCACTGGGACGTGACCCCTCTGGAGCAGGGGGCTGGGCACACGGGGACCTCTCGCCCGGCGCTGGGCGGTGGGGTCGAGCCGGCTGGCTGGATCTGACCCCCGGGAAGACCCTGCATCCGCTGCATGCTGCCCTCAGCTGGCTCCATGTCCACACAACCCCTGGGGCACAACCTCCAGGGCGACCCCACTGAGACACCCCCCCTGGCCTGCTCTGTCCATGCCCCCTGTCTGTCGGCCCCCCTCCCAGCCGGGTATGGGGCAGCAGCTCCCCTCCCCAACCAGTGGGCACGGGGTTTGTTCCTCAATGAGGGCTCTCGCAGGCGGCACGGCACCGGGCAGGGTGCAAAGGGGGGGTGCAAAGAGGAGCATTCGGGGAGCTCCCCCCCCAGTCCCCAGGGAGCAGACGGGGTGTCCCCTGAGGCCTGGTGCAATCAGGCTGGCACAGGACCCCCCACAGTCCAGGGGAAACATGGGTAATCAGAGACAGCCCCGTGGCTGTGGGGCGTGTGGCATTTCCTCCCTCCTGCGCTGCAGGGTAAGCACACGCTGGCTGCCCGCCCCGTACGTGTTGGCTACAGCTCTCAGCAACTGCTTGGTCATGCCCGGCCTGCACCTGGTGTACCTGCCTCTGCTCTGCCCAGCACCTCCTTCCCTATCAGGTGGGGGACCCGGTGCCACTGGGGTGCTCTGGGCCAGGCAGACCCAACGTGGGCTTCAGCACAGCTCGAAATCTGCCCACCCTGGCAGGGGCCACCCCGGGACGGGGCCCAGTGGGGAATCGGGGGACATGGGGAGGGGTGAAGCCCAGGACAAATGACTGTGGGGAGAAGAATCGGACCCGTCCCTGCACCCCCCACAGGGGCTGGAGCCACCGGGGATAAGGACGCGCGGCCACTGACTGGCAGCAGGACACAGGATGCGGGACGAGCGTTTTATTCCTTATCCGCGCGCTGCAGCTGGCACCGCGCAGGGAGCTGATCACACGCCGCAGTGTCCCCTCCTGGCACGTGAAATAACAGCCCCCCCATGGACGCCCCCCACCCCCACTGTCCCCTCCAAGCTCGCTACCCAGGGTCTCCCAGTGGCACAGCCAGCAGAGCAGGCAAATAGACCCCTTATGGGCGCCCAGCCGTCAGCCCATCTACCCAGCCATCCTCCCTCATCTGACACCCTGCCCATGGTGGCCACAGCGGCTCAAGACATCCCAGAGCCCCTTAGGGGAGACAGGGCCTGTGTCCCCATTTCCGTGCAGGATCCCGGATCCCCCAAATTTGCTGTCACACCCTGCAGAAGCGAAGCTGTTGCTGTGACGGGGACGTCCTCGGGGACCCAAGCCCCGTTGCTGTGACATGAGTGTCCCTGTCTGTCTCCGGGAATACCAGTCCCGTCGCTGTGATGTGGGTGTCCCCGTCCATCCCCAGGGACCCCAGCCCCGTTGCTGTGACGTGGGTGTCCCTGTCTGTCCCCGGGAATACCAGTCCTGTTGCTGTGACGTGGGTGTCCTCATCCATCCCTGGGGACCCCAGCCCTGTTGCTGTGAGGTGGGTGTCCCCGTCCGTCCTCGGGGACCCCAGCCCTGTTGCTGTGAGGTGTGTGTCCCCGTCCGTCCCCGGGGACCCCAGCCCTGTTGCTGTGACGTGGGTGTCGGGGACGCTGCGAGCCCAGCGGGCGCTGGGCGGACGACCGAAGGTTCATGGCTGTGCCGTCTGGTTGGCGCTCTCAGCCTGTGCCCGGGCTGGGCTCTCCTCGGCCTCTGGGCTGCCCAGACACCCCTTCACCTCAGCAACCAGCCGGGCCAGATGCCGCTGGAGCTCGCTGGCCGAGCGGACGCAGCCCCCGATCACCTCCTCCAGCTGCCGCAGCCGTGGGGCACCCTCGCCCAGGGGGCAGGCGTCGGGGGACGCCGTTGGGTCTGCAACAACAGCACTATCACGTCAGGGTCGCTGCGGCGATCCCGGCCCCATGTCAGCCTGCCCACTCCAGCCATGGCCTCACCCCACGGGGCAGTGATGGGGAGCAGGGTACTGGCAAGGTCAGTGGGTGAAGGCAGTATGAGGAGTGGGGCAGGTCGCTGCCCCCAGCAGGGGGCGCTGCGGGCAGGAGGACTGGCCGTGTGGCGGGTCGCTGGCCCGCCCAGCAGGGGGCGCTGCGGGGCAGGAGGACTGCTGTGCAGTGGGTCGTTGCCCCCCAGGAGGGGGCGCTGCGGGGGCAGGAGGACTGGCCGTGCAGTGGGTCGTTGCCCCCAGCAGGGGGCGCTGCGGGGGCAGGAGGAACTGGCCGTGTGGCGAGTCGCTGCCCCCAGCAGGGGCGCTGCTGGGGTAGGAGGAGCTGGCCGTGTGGCGGTCGCTGCCCCCAGCAGGGGGCTCTGCGGGGGCAGGAGAACTGGCCGTGCGGGCAGGTCGCTGCCCCCAGCAGGGGCTGTGGGGGGCAGGAGGACTGGCTGCCAGGCGGTCGCTGCACCCGGCAGGGGCGCTGCGGGGCAGGAGGCTGGCCGTGCGGGTGGGTCGCTGCCCCAGCAGGGGGCGCTGCGGGGGCAGGAGAACTGGCCGTGCAGTGGGTCGTTGCCCCCCAGCAGGGGGCGCTGCGGGGCAGGAGAACTGGCCGTGCAGGCAGGTCGCTGCCCCGGCAGGGCTCTGCGGGGGCAAGGAGGACTGGCTGCGCGGGCGGTCGTCACCCTGGAGGGGCGCTGTGGGGCAGGAGGACTGGCCGCACGGGCGGGTCGCTGCCCCCCGGCAGGGGCGCTGCGGGGGCAGGAGAACTGGCCGTGCGGTGGGTTGTTGCCCCCAGCAGGGGGTGCTGCGGGGCAGGAAACGGCGTTGCCGGTGGGTTGTTCCCCCAGCAGGGGGTGCTGGTGCTGCTCTGCCCTCCCCTGCTCACCTGCCACGCGCAGGTGAGGCTGCCCTGGGCCTGGTCGGGCGGGTGAAGGATGTAGCAGGTCACTCCCGCTGTCGCTGGCGGTGACGTGTTGCAGCACCAGCGAGACGTAGTTCCGTTCCTCACCTCGTCCTCGGCCAGGCTGAGTCCGCCCGTGCCGCCCGACCGCCCGGCGAACTCCAGCACGTGTGCCCTCGTGCCACCAGCGCACCTGCAGCTGCCTCCAGCCCAGCTCCAGGGCGGGTAGTCGGCCCCGACGAGGCACCTCACGACCACGTGGCACCACTGGGTGGCTAAGAGCTTCAACTGGCGCCGCCACCGTCACCGCCGAGGGGCCCACCGACACCTGAACCAGGCCGTGCGGGAGAGGGGCAGGGTCACCCCCGCTGGGGCTGGCTCTGCCATGGGCCCCCCTGTGCAGAGCCAGCCGGTGCCGTTCCGCCCACAAGCATTCCTCTGTGGGGGGGGGCATTCCGGTCACTCCAGCATTCCTTCGGGACAGGGGGTCGTGTTCCGTTTCCTCTCCTAAGCATCCTCTGGTGCGGGGGGCGCCCCGTTTCACTCCCAGCTATCCTCTGGGCAGGGGTCCGTCTCGTCGGCTCCAGCACTCTGTGCGCGAGGGGGCGGTGCCTAGTCCCACCCAGCATCCTCTGGGCGGGGGGTGTCCCCGTTCCACATCCCAGCATCCATCTGGGGCGGGGGCGGTGTCCCGTTTCAACTGCTAGCATCGCTCCTTTGGAAGTTCACAGGGCAGCAAGGGCCAGGTCTCGGGAGACCCAGGGGAACCCCGGGCAGCGACGGGCCAGCTCAGGAGAGGTACAGCAAGGGCACAGGGGCAGTTCGCGGGAAACCAGGGAAACCCAGGGCACGAGGGCCAGTCTCGGAGAGGTCAACAAGGGCAAGTGAGTTCGGTCTCAGGGAGACCAGGGCGAGGCGAGAGGCCAGTTCTCAGGAGGTCACAAGGGCCAAGTGAGGGATACGTCTCGGGGAGACCACAGGGCAGCGAAGGGGCCAGTCTCGGCGCGAGACTCAGAGGCAACCCAGGCGCAGCGAGCGGCCAGTCCAAGGGAGACCCAGGCATGCGAGGGGCCCAGTCCTCGGGGAGACCAGGGGAACCCCAAGGGCAACGTAGGCAGTCTCAGGGGAGGCACAAGCGGGCAGTGAGGGGCTCAGTCTCGGAAGACCAGGCAGCGAGGGGCCAGTCTGCGGGAGACTCAGCTGCAACCCCAGGGAGCAGCGAGGGGCCAGGTCTCGGGAGACCAGGCAGCGAGGGGCCAGTCCAGGGAGGCTCACAGGGGCAGCGAGAGGCCATCCAGGGGAGGTCACAGGGGCAGCGAGGGCCATCTCGGGGAGACCCAGGGAACCCAAGGGAGCGAGGGGGCCCAGTCACAGGGACGGTCACAGGGGCAGCAGAGTCAGGCTAGGTCTCGGGGAGACCGACAGGGGAACCCCAGGGGCAGCGAGGGGCCAGTCCCAGCGGAGGTCACAGGGGCCAAGCGAGGGGCAGTTCTCAGGGATCCCTCAGGGGAACCCAGGGCAGCGATGGGGGCCATCTCAGGGAGGCTCAGCGGCAGCGAAGGCCAAGCTCGGGGAGACCCAGGGAACCCCACGGGCAGCGAGGGACCATCTCTCAGGAGAGCCCAAGGCGAGCGAGGGCCAGTCTCCAGGAGAGGTCACAGGGGCATGCGAGAGGCCAGTCTCGGGAGGTCACTAGGGCCAGCGAGGCGGCCAGTCTCGGGGAGAGACCCAGGGACAACCCAGGGCAAGCGAGGAGCCAGTCACAGAGGTCCACAGGGCAGCAAGGGGCCAGTCTCGGGTGAGACCAGGCGGAACCCAGGGCAGCGGGACGGCCAGTCTCAGGGAGGTACAGGGCAGCGAAGGGCCAGGTCTCGGGAGACCCAAGGGGAACACCCAGGGGCAGCGAGGGGCCAGTCACAGGAGGTCACAGGACAGCGAGGGGCCAGTCTCGGGGAAACCCATGGGGACCCCAGGGCAGCGAGGGGCCAGTCCGAGGAGATCAACAGAGCAGTGAGGGTCGCCAGTCTCAGGAGGTCACAGGGGCAGACGCGAGGGGGCCAGTCGCCGGGAAGACCCGGGAGGGTCTGCAAAGCGGGACAGGGCCCCGTACTCACCAGCATGCCAACGCAGCACAGGGCCGCACGGCCCCACGCACACATCTCTCCGGGGGTAGCGTGCAGAGGGGCAGGGAGCACTAGATACGTCCCTGCACCGGAAGTGCCAGGGCTGCGCTGATAAAGGCCAGCCATGTGGCAAGGGCCCGATACAGCCCGAATGTGGCAGGAGCCAACCCTGCATTGGCTGGACGTCCCATCCCAATCACTCCCGCCTCCCCACCCCCAGCACGTCGGCACTGTCTCCCGGGGTTTTATCTCCTGGGGCAGTCGGTGACCTGTGGGGCCGGCGACCAGGACCCCCTGGACTCCGTGTAGGCTGTCGCCAAGCCGGCCTGGGGCGGGACGGGTCCCTGCCCTCAAACCAGCCCCTGCTCTGTGTCGCCAATGGGGACCCCAGCTGGGTGTTTTCCGCCCCACCCGACCCGGGCTCCGCTCCCCTTGGCGTCACAAGTCCCTTCCCGGGGGCAGCGCGTGCCCGAGCCCACCAGCCTCAGCCAATCCCTGGACATGGATCAACCCTCTCTCTCCTCCCACAATCAGTCCCAGCCAGGGAGAGGGACGGACCCTCACCCCCTGGGATGGGGAGCCTCCATATCCCCTCCTGGGGGGGGCCTGTCCCCGCCCAGCGCAGAGAGTGTGGGCCGGGATGGGACCAGCTGCGCGGGTTCACCGCCCCACACACATTCGCAGACAAGGACACAGACCCGAGCATGCACCTGTGAGCTTTTTCAGACAAAAGCTTCACTAACCATGCGTCCACAGTGCCGCCCCATGCGGACACCCTAAAAAGCTGAGCCTCCTCCCCCATACTCAAACCCCTACAACACCCCAATGCACAGCCCCCCCGCAGAACCCCAGCAATTCACAGCCCCCGCGTGGAACCCCCCCAAGCACAGCCCTACAGCACCCCAATTAGCACAGCCCCTCGTCCAGCGAACCCCACCCAATTCACAACCCGCCGCCGTGGAACCCCCCCCAATCGCACAGCCCCTTAAGCACCCGCCCAATGCACACAGCCCCCGCCGCAGAACCCCACAATTCACAGCCCCTGCAGCACCCTCCAATGACAGCCCCCCAACAAAACCCCCCCGATGCCCAGCCCCCACCGCAGAAACCCCACCAACTGCACAGCCTTCCCAACGCTCCCCCACCCATAAGCAGCATAGAAGCATAAGCCCCCTGCCCCCCCAATGGCCACATCCCCCTTCCACAGCATGTCCCCCAATGCAACAAGCCCCCCCAGCAGCACCCCCATGCACAACCTCCCTGCTACATCCCCCACCATGCCACACACACAGCAAAGCCCTGCCTGCCCCATATAGCAGCCCCCACCCCTGGCTCCGTCCTTCCAGGCAGCTCCCTGGCTTGTTCCCTCCATGATACACCTGCCGCTGCTCTCTCCATACCCCCCAGCTGGCCCCATAGATGCCCCCGCAGAGCCAAGATCAGTCCCCCCCTCCCCCCACGCAGCCTGGATGCCCCCTGGAGCCGGGGTCGGGCTCAGGCCTTCCTCCCAGCCCCAGCGTCTGCCGCCTCCAGCTTGTGGCTGATCTGCTGCAGGATGCTCAGCACCTGGTCCAGCTTCTTCAGCAACAGGGGGTCGGGGGCGCAGGCTTGAGGGGCCACGGCCTCCGGCTCCTCCATGGGCGGTTTCAAGGGGTCTGCAGGGCACAAACCGGGGACACCCATCACTGGCGCACGTCGGCCCCTGCACCCCAGCTGCCTCCATCAGCAGGACAGCAACTGCAGCTACTCCAGCCCTGGCCCCGCCCAGCAGGGGGCACTGGCGGGGAGCTCCCAGCTACTCCAGTTCCACCCTCACCCAGCAGGGGGCGCTGTGGGGGGAGCTCCCAGCTACTCCAGCCCCGGCCCCGTCCAGCAGGGGGCACTGTGGGAGGAGCTCCCAGCTACGCCAGCCCCGGCCCCGTCCAGCAGGGGGTGCTGTGGGGGGAGCTCCCAGCTACTCCAGCCCGGGCCCCATCCAGCAGGGGGCGCTGTGGGGGGAGCTCCCAGCTACTCCAGTTCCACCCTTACCCAGCAGGGGACGCTGTGGAGGAGCTCCCAGTTACTCCAGCCCCGTCCCCGTCCAGCAGGGGGCGCTGTGGAGGGAGCTCCCAGCTACTCCAGTTCCACCCTTGCCCAGCAGGGGGTGCTGTGGGGGGAGCTCCCAGCTACTGCAGCCCTGGCCTCGCCCAGCAGGGGGAGCTGTGGGGGGGGGGAGCTCCCAGCTACTGCAGGCCCGGCCTCACCTAGCAGGGGGCGCTGTGGGGGGGGGGGAGCTCCCAGCTACTGCAGCCCTGGCCTCGCCCAGCAGGGGGTGCTGTGGGGGGAGCTCCCAGCTCCTGCAGGCCCAGCCTCGCCCAGCAGGGGATGCTGTGGGGTGGGGGGAGCTCCCAGCTACTGCAGCCCTGGCCTCGCCCAGCAGGGGGCGCTGTGGGGGGAGCTCCCAGCTACTGCAGGCCCGGCCTCGCCCAGCAGGGAGTGCTGTGGGGGGAGCTCCCAGCTACTGCAGGCCCGGCCTCGCCCAGCAGGGGGTGCTGTGGGGGGCGGAGCTCCCAGCTACTGCAGGCCCGGCCTCGCCCAGCAGGGGGTGCTGTGGGCGGGGGGGAGCTCCCAGCTACTGCAGCCCTGGCCTCGCCCAGCAGGGGGTGCTGTGGGGGGAGCTCCCCCCAGCTACGCCAGCCCCGCCCTTCCGCAGGGGGCGCTGGCAGCGGCAGGAAGCTCTGTCTGGGAGATTGGTGGAAGATGGGCAGGAGCAACTGGCTGGTGGGGGGAGAGGGCCTGGAGTTGTGCCTGCCTGTGGTAGGAGCTCCCAGTTCTATGGAGAGCAAGAGGCATGTGGCCGAGCTTGAGGACCCCATGGCAGGCCCCCATCCATGACCATAGCAGGCCCCATGGCACCACCCATGGCAAGGCACCATGACAGGCCCTGCACAACCCATAGTTAGGACCCAGCGGCCCCATGGGCAGGGCCCCCTGGCGGGCACGGCTGCCTGACCCTCGACGTGAAGACGAACCTGTTTGGATGCGCACGTCGGCCGGTGGTGATGTAGCAGCGGTAGTTGCCGGCGGCTCTGGGGGTTGCACCTTGCTGAGGTAGAGCGCGGCGTTGCCGGCTCCGCACCCCCTCCACGTTCAGGCTGCGCCCGCCGGCTCTACTCACCACATCGTCCGAACTCCACCAAGCTGCCCGCCCCCGGTGGAACGCACTGACACCACCAGCTGGCTCAGGTCACAGGCGGCTGCGCCACGGCAAACTGGCACTTCAGCACCAATCGTCCCCCCTTGCCTCGCCACCGGGAGGCTCCGTCTCCACCGCTAGCTTAGCCGGCTGCACGGGCACAGACCGCAGGGGAGGGCAGCAGCTGCGAAGGGCGTGACACGGAGATCGGCTGGTCTAGGGTGACGCTGGCAGCCACTTGGCCATGGGGAGCAAGCGGCCCGCGTAACACATGGGTCCTCGCACCAGCACTGGGGACGGAAGGGGGACAGAGGGGGATTGTTCTGCCCTGTCTCCCTCCCAGCTCCCGGCCCAGCCGCGGGGGCCGGTGGGGGGATCTCCGGGCCCACAGTTGAGCCCTCCCCACCCTGCCCAGAGGGGTCTGCCCTGCAGTGCGGGGACATGTTCAAGCCCCTCAGGGTACCCCGTGTCCATGGCGGGCCCAGCCACTCCACCACAGCCCCGAAAGAGGCTGAGGACGATGAGGAGGGTCAGCGGGGACAGCTCATCGTGACGCCCTAGCGCTGTCCTCTGTCTGCTCCTGCAGGACGTCACGCTCAGCAGACTGGCAGCACCCGCCCCAGCTCACCGGGGGCTGCGTTATCAAGGGACAGCAGCACGGCTCCATAACGGTGGAGGCGTGCGCGCCAGCCACGGCTGACCCGGAGATAAGGGTGTACTGATCATTCACTGACCGTTACCCCACGGCACCCAGCCCGGTCTGTGCTGACCACCTGCCCCCGCCTGGTCTATGCTGATCCCCACTGCCTGAAGGCTATGAGACCACCCGGAGCTGGAGCGTGCACTGGGGTCCAGCCAGGGGGCTGAGAGGAGTAGTCAGGTGAGGTCAGGGGGTTAGAAGGAGTCGCTCGGGCCAGGCGGGGGGCAGAGCCGGGAGCAGCAAGCTGTGGGCGGGGGAAATCAGCAGAGGTTCCGGGCGAACAGTTGCAAGCAAGAGCAGACCAGGACCCCGTCAGAGCTTGGGCCTGGGCTCCATGGAAGCACACTGTAAACCCTGCCAAGGGTGGCTCCTCCCTGACTGTCCGTCCCGCCCCCTACGCCCCGCCCCCGCCAAGCCCCGCACTGTGCCCGGGAGCATACTTCATGGTGAGCCAGGCTGGCTCTCCGGTGGTAACCGGGGCTCCCCAACGGCCAAGGGCGCGGAAGCAGGGGGGCCAAGGGGCCTGGAAGAGAGGGGAAGGGGAGGGGTGGGCTGACAGGCCGGGGTTGGTTGCTGAGGGCATCAGGGTCAGGATGCCAGGAGGGTGTTTGCGTGCGCCCAGTGAGACCCCAGGGTGATGCGTCGAGGATGGGGGCGTGATAGACCCCAGGCCAGTGTACAGCGATAGCAGAAGGCAGAGATACTGGCCAGCGGCATTAACAGTTTTCTGTCCCTGGCTGACCAGAGCAGGGGCTGGCTCCAGCCTAATGAGAACGACCTGACTCTAATTAACCTTGCAAAGAGTCAGTGAGCACATTATTAATGTGAGCCCCTGACTCTAATTTAAGCCTCGTTGATACTATAAAAGGGCTCACTCCAGTCAGGCGGGGAGAGCAAGTGCACTGAAGGGCTGGTAATGAAGACACCCTCAAACTGTCGTTAAAGAAGCCCCAGGTAAGGAGAGAGCAGGAAGCTCTGGGAAGTGGCCCGGGAAATGTAGCAACTCTGGCAGTGAAGGTTGCTGCTGCCTACAGCTGCCTATCATTGGGTCCCTGGCCAGAGCCCGAGAGTTAGAGGGGGCCTGGGTTCCCCCAACCCCACTACAGAACATCTCCTGGTAGGGGAAAGTCAGGCCCCTGTCAGGACAGGGAGTTCTCTACCAACTCCTTGCAGGCCTTGTGGTGAAAGGGGCTCGTCAGAGTGTAACCCTGTGCCCTAGAGAGAGAAGGGCGACGTGGAGGGTCACAGTGAGCCCCTGAAGGCTAGCGTAAACTGGCCCTAGAAGTGCAGGACCCATGGGGCCAAGGTCGGAGCTCTGCCATAAGGGTTATTAAGCACAGGCGCTCAGCCCAGTGCCCCTGGGGACTGGAGGTTGTGCCAGCCAGAACAGCCTGGACCTCCTCCTCCCCTCTGAAGGGGGGTCTGGGGCACTGCCACCCTGAACACCACCCCCAGCCAAGCCTGCCCAGAGGAGTTGGGGCAGCTGTCCCTCCTTTACCCTCTGCGGCTTACACGCCTCAGGTGTGTGTGTGCAGGCATGGCTTACCCCCCCACACCCCAGGGACTGACCCCCCCAGCCCTGTGCTCACAAAAACCACCCCTGCGGCCACATCCCCTGCTCCTGAGGGCCCCACCCCATGGAGAAACCTGCACCTCTGACTGACCACTCCCTGCCATGGCTGCCAGGGCACCACCACTGCCCCTTCCCCATTGCTTGGGGCCTGGGAGTATCAAGGGAGACCTCCCTCAACAACTCCCCCTCCACCCCACCCAAATTCCCCCACTGCACTGGTGCTGGGGCTGGGGGGAATATGTCACACAAAAGGAGAGAGGAGAAAGACACATCGAGCTTGGA
>NC_133772.1:453342-477845 GCF_003597395.2 Chelonoidis abingdonii
CCCAGCTACTGCAGCCCTGGCCTCGCCCAGCAGGGGGCGCTGTGGGGGGAGCTCCCAGCTACTGCAGGCCCGGCCTCGCCCAGCAGGGAGTGCTGTGGGGGGAGCTCCCAGCTACTGCAGGCCCGGCCTCGCCCAGCAGGGGGTGCTGTGGGGGGCGGAGCTCCCAGCTACTGCAGGCCCGGCCTCGCCCAGCAGGGGGTGCTGTGGGCGGGGGGGAGCTCCCAGCTACTGCAGCCCTGGCCTCGCCCAGCAGGGGGTGCTGTGGGGGGAGCTCCCAGCTACGCCAGCCCCGGCCCCGTCCAGCAGGGGGCGCTGTGGGCAGCGGGCAGGAGCTCTGTCTGGGAGATGGGGGAAATGGGGCAGGAGCACTGGCTGTGGGGGGAGAGGGCTGAGTGTGCTGCCTGTGGGTAGGAGCTCCCAGTTCTATGGAGAGCAAGAGGCATGTTGGCCAGCCTGTGGCAGGACCCCATGGCAGGCCCCCATCCATGACCCATAGCAGGCCCCATGGCACGACCCATGGCAGGCACCATGACAGGCCCCATGCACAACCCATAGTAGGACCCATGGCAGGCCCCATGGCAGGCCCCCTGGCGGGCCGGCTGCCTTACCCTCGACGTGAAGGACGACCTGTTTGATGCGCACGTCGGGCGCGTAGGTGATGTAGCAGCGGTAGTTGCCGGCGCTCTCTGGGGTGACCTTGCTGAGGTAGAGCGCGGCGTTGCCGCTCCGCAGCCCCTCCACGTTCAGGCTGGCGCCCGGCCGGCTCTCACTCACCACATCGTCGAACTCCACCAGCTGCCCGCCCCGGTGGAACCACTGCACCACCAGCTGGCTCAGGTCCACGGGCGGCTGCGCCACGGCAAACTGGCACTTCAGCACCACATCGTCCCCCACCTTGGCTCGCACCGGGGAGGCGTCCGTCTCCACCGCTAGCTTGCCGGCTGCACGGGCACAGACCGCAGGGGAGGGTCAGCAGCTGGGAAGGGCGTGACACGGAGATCGGCTTGGTCTAGGGTGACGCTGGCAGCCACTTGGCCAGGGAGCAGCGGCCCCGGTAAAACCATGGGGTCCTCGCACCAGCACTGGGGACGGAAGGGGGACAGAGGGGGATTGTCTCTGCCCTGCTCCCTCCAGCTCCCGGCCCAGCCAGCGGGGGCCGGTGGTGGGGATCTCCCGGGCCCCACAGTTGAGCCCTCCCCACCCTGCCCAGAGGGGTCTGCCCTGCAGTGCGGGGACATGTTAGCCCCTCAGGGTACCCCGTGTCCATGGCGGGCTCCCAGCCACTCACCACAGCCCCCGAAGAGGCTGAGGACGATGAGGAGGGTCAGCGGGGAGCAGCTCATCGTGACGCTAGCGCTGTCTCTGTCTGCTCTGCAGGACGTCACGCTCAGACTGGCAGCACCCCGGCCCCAGCTCAGCCGGGGGCTGCGTTATCAGGGACAGCAGCAAACGGCTCCATAACGGGTGGGAGGGTGCGGCCCAGCCACGGCTGGACCCCGGAGATAAGGGTTGTACTGATCATTCACTGACACGTACCCCACGGCACCCAGCCCGGGTCTGTGCTGACCACCTGCCCCCCGCCTGGGTCTATGCTGATCCCCACTGCTGAGCAGAGACCACCCGGAGCTGGAGGTGCACTGGGGTCCAGCCAGGGGGCTGAGAGGAGTAGGCAGGTGAGGTCAGGGGGTAGAAGGAGTCCTCGGCCAGGCGGGGGGCAGGCCGGGAGCAGCAAGCTGTGGGCGGGGGAAATCAGCAGGGTCTCGGGGCGCAGTGCAAGCAGAGCAGACCAGGACCCCGTCAGAGCTTGGGCCTGGCTCCATGGAGCCACTGTAAACCCGGCATAGTGGTGGCTCCTCCCTGACTGTCCCGTCCTGACCCCCGCCCCCCCACTGTGCCCCGGGAGCATCTCATGGAGCCAGGCTGGCCTCTCCGTGTGGTAACTCGGGGCTCCCCCCCCAACGGGCCAGAGGGGCCAAGGGGCCTGGAAGAGAGGGGAAAGGGGGAGGGGTGGCTGACAGCCGGGGTTTGGTTGCTGAGGGCATCAGGGGTCAGGATGCCAGGAGGGGGTTGGCGTGACCCCCATGAACCCCCGGGATTGCTGGAGGATGGGGGGTTATACTCACTGGCTCAGCCTGGAGCCCCTGGGACACGGGGCTCTGCTGGCTGGAACAGCCCGAACGCTCCCTCTCAAGGGGGGGGGGTCCAGGGCACTGCCCCCCAACACACCCCCAGCCAGCCTGCCCCAGAGGAGTTGGGGCAGCTGTTCCCTCCTTTGACCCTCTGCTGCTACAGGCCTCAGGTGTGTGTGTGCAGGCAATGGCTTCCCCCCCACACCCCAGGGACTGACCCCCCCAGCCCTGTGCTCACAAAAACCACCCCCTGGGCCACATCCCCTGCTCCTAGGGTCCCCCCACCCCCATGGGACCCTGCCTCTGACTGACACTCCCTGCCCATGGCTGCCAGGGGCACCACCACTGCCCCTTCCCCCATTGCTTGGGCTGGGAGTTCAAGGGAGACCTCCCTCAACAACCCCCTCCACCCCAACCCAAATTCCCCCACTGCACTGGTGCTGGGGATGGGGAATATGTCACACAAAGAGAGAGGGAGAAAGGACACATCGAGCTGGAGCCTGGGACAGGCAAGGTCTCTTTGGAAAGACAGTCAGAGGGGTGTTTGGGGGTCCTGAGTCCTGCACACCAGACTTTCCTGTCTGAACAATCCTACTTCCGATCTGTTCGCAGTGGAGCCTACAGAGTGCAAGGTGCTTTATTGGCATAAAGACACAGTGGTCACTTCGATAATGTTATCCATCCTGAAAACTGGTCCATAGGTCAGCTTTGAAAGTGCCCCAGAGAACTGGACAGCAATCCATTTCGCTAACACCAGTGGAGTGCAGGAAAAGTTTGTTTTCTGCAGTGAGAATGGGGGCAGGTTATTTACGGTGTTGTAAAGACTAACAAATGCTGCAAGGAAAAAGCATAAAAACAGACTGTCGTCAGGATAGTCCATTACTAGTATCTATACATTTTAGTGCTCAAAATGCTATACACAATAAATGGACATTATTGACTGTATTATGCTAGTAACTGCTGGGGGGCTTATTCCTTCACCCTCCTAATTTTCTGGTCCTTTTCACATGAGCAGAAAGCAACAATAGCTGAAGTCCAAAGGTGCAAACAATTTGATGTTTATTGGGGTGAACTTCCGGCAAGCATGATTCCAGTTTCCTTCTGTTAGGCCTGAATAAAGAGAGCAGACAAAACGAGGTATGCCAACCTGACCAAAGTCAGGCTAACAGAGGTTTGTGGGTAATCCCTGAGCGGAAGAGAACTGAGAAGCAGCCTGTCTCTCAAAGCGCTGGGAGGGGCTGCATTCCTGGTATAGTACCAACTGTGCTGTGTTAGGAACAGTTCCTTTGAAGAACTGATAAGAAATCCCAGCCTCCCTGTTTTCACTCCTTGGTTCAGTTCTGTCTGTTTCAACTCCCCTACATTCCTAACTTCTGGTGCTTGCTAAGATATTGTTAATCACCTAATGCTGTAAAACATGAATACTAAAAGTGTCTAGTTTCTAGTTGTTAGAAGAAGGGGGCGGGTTGCTCCAGTGAATAATTTGACGTGATGGAACTGTCTATATAGGCTTATCCTAAGATGTAAAGAGCGGGCTGTGTGTGCACTTGTCAATAAAGAGCTTTTGATTGGACCTTGCTGGTGTTGCCTGTCTCTCTTGCGGTCAGACAACAAACTTTACTGTCTGGGTTAGAGTCCCCAACACTTCCTTAGTGTCCCCCTTCCCAGCTCTGACACCAGAGCCTTGCCTGTGTCCCTGTTTCTGTTCCCCCTTTAGCAAAACATGATCCCTGTTCCCAACCCCCCTTTACTTCCTGATTGACTGCAGACTATATAGTAAAACCTGAATTCTGCTTAGCTATTCCTTAACCAATCACCATTTTACTGAAATGTAACTAATCAATCCTAACACATTGTAACATGGTTATTTAACCAATTATATCCCACCACCTTCATTGGTTTACACCCAACAAAATTAATTATACAGTGCCAGAAATGATCAGATTATACAGCGAAACAATAGGGACATGGAGACAGCAGGGATAGAACAACACAAAATGGGGATTTTGCATCCCAGCTATTGATAAGTGAGTTCTTGCCAGACAGGCTGCTATCAGACTAAGTTTCCTTTTACATCTTCTAGGCTCTTTCCTTTCTCTGGAGCTGACAGAATATCAGGGCAGGATTGTATTCCTAACAGCCCACTATTTCAATGTGACTAGTTTGGGTTGTGACCAGACACTTCCCAGCTTATGGCTGCCTCTGCTGCTTAGCCGAAGAACCAGGCCTCAGACTGTCACAGTAAGAGAAGGCCCTTATGCAGACAGTGATTTTTTTGATTCTTTCTTTTATGCTTCTAACTAGCTAAGTGATAAGAATACACCTAAGTTCTTAGTCTAGGCCTTTGCAGACAGGCCTGAATACTATGCAGATACTTGGAGGGAAACTTTCATGAGACTTGGCTGTGTTTGGGAGACCAAGGTGGAAATTGTTTGGTTAGCCTTGTGCATAAATTGTCATAGCAAAAATGTTTAAAAACAATGTCTTATAACTATACATTTGTAAGCAGAGTCCGGATGAGCTGTACCCTGACTTCTGGTGGTGAAGTGTGGAAAGAATGTCTGGAATGTGGAATCTCAACTATTTGCATAGGCACGCCTGCCCCATCCCAGACTGCCGAGCTGTGGGTGCTTTGTGACAGAAATGACTCACCCTCAGTTGGGTGGTACTTGCTAGGCAAGGGACATGGGTTCCAAAACCCTGTGAGGGGAGAGAGGGTGGGGACAGGTATTTGTGCCTGGTGCAGGCCCGGGTGGAGTAGAAGCCACCAGTCAACCCCCCTCCTCGCCACGTGAATGGCAGAGGATGTGTATTCCTTAAACTCGAGATACAGGTTGCTGAGGCTCTGACCACTTGGCATATGTGCACTGCACCTGGCCCTCTATAATGTGATCAGACTACTTAGAGCTGGAATTAGAGGCAGCGTAGAGACAATGGTGGGGACTGAAGCTAACGCTGGGAACAGAGCACGCGGCGGAGTGGCGCGTTTGGGAAAGGCTGGATGAAACTGGGACAGCTGGTGGAGTGGAGCGGCGCAGAGCGAGAGCTGTAGGTGTGGACAGCCCACAGAGCGAGCGAGCCGAGCATGTGCGGGGACAACGGAGCACTCACGAGCAGCGGTGGAGCGGAGCAGTTTGGTAGGACGGCGCGAGAGCAAGTGGAGCGGCATGGTAACGCGGAGCAGTTTGGAGAAGTGTGAAGCAGAACCACGGAGAGAGCAGGCGCAGTTGGCCGGACCACGTAAGTCCCCTTCACCAGCTGGGGGAGGGACCCTACAATAGAACCCTGTTGGGAAAAAAATTTCGGGTGCGAATTGACAGAGACGGTTGGTGGGACTTGGGAGTGATGAGGCTTAAGCCCCAAGGGAAAAAGCCACATGCCAAATTACTTGGGGGGGGGGAGGGGGGGTTATGTTGGCTGTTATAACCCTGTTTGTGGTTTCTCCAAATGGAAGCCACATTGATTCCTGCCTTTATTAAAAAGATTTCGCTACACTCAGACTCCGTGCTTGCGAGAGGGGAAGTATTGCCTCCTAGAGGCGCCCAGGAGGGTGTGGTATGTAAGTGTCCCAGGTCACTGGGTGGGGGCTCGAGCCGGTTATGCCTTGTGTTACTGAAACGGAGCCCCTGGATACTGAACCCGGCCCTTGTTGCTGCCAACTCAGAGGGACAGAAGGGTTACACATTAATACTTAATAAAGGTGCAAACAAGTTTATAACACAACCAAGAACTTGACATTTTGTCATTACCTTTACCTTAGTGTTGGGGGTATTTTCTATGAATAACACAAATACCCCCCATGATTAATAAAAGAGAATTGTTTGCAATTGCATCATTTGTTGAGGCAGAAATTATATATACATTTATAACTGAGACCTTTTTTAACTTTGCTAAACAACTTGCTGTTAATATTATGATGGTGTCACAGAGGGTGGGGGGAGACAAGGCCCTGCACCCCCAGCTTCCTGCAATTCACCAGGACTCTCAGCCAGACAACAGGAACACAGTCCCAGACAGGTCTTGCTGGTACAGACAACAGGACCCCCTTTAGTTAGGTCCATCTGGGGCCCCAGGGAGGCCACAGCCCCATTGGGAAGCCTGAGCTCTGTTGGGGCTCCCCTCCATTTCCCAGATAGCTCCAAACTGAAACTCCCTCCAGCTTCTCACTCAGCCTCCTCCTGTTGTACAGACAACTTCAGGGGGCAAGAGAAAGATGCCACACTTATTATGACAACAATTTGATTTATGACCAATAACTAATATTTTAATCCCTGTACACACATTATACCCAATACCCACACACACACCATCAGATGTTCTGCAGCTGCTGCATAGTTACCAGTCCTGAAATAGCTTAAGTTCATGGCTTGATTTTGCAGCTTGGGTTCGTAGCTTGTGGGTAGCTATATGCTGGGCCTGCACCACTGCCCTTCCATGTTGGCAGCAGAACGTTGCCCTCCAAAGTCTGCCATCTCACCCTCCTTTTTGTAGGCTGTAGTTTGAATCCAGAGTCTCTAGGTCTTGCTGTGTCACTGCCTCTGGGTTTGGTGATTGATCACCCGTCAATTGCAGGCCACTTTCAGCCTAGCACCTGGCTTTGATCTTCCTTTTTTTTGTGACTTCTCTTTTTAGGGTGGACTCTGCTTACTTTGTTAGGGCTCTTGTCTGCATCTTCAGCCGGTGGGGTTTGAACTCTATTTCATCAGGACAGGCTGGGGCTGGAGGTTGAGTCCATCATCCATACATGCCTCAGTCACACAGCTAAACTAGTAAGATTACAGCAGGGTTTGCAAAACTGGAGGCTGGAGGCAGCTTTTACAACATGGAGTGAGCGTTTTAAAACGGGGGTTGAATTCCAATATGGCAAACAGTGAACAGAAGTTACAGTGTAGGCAAGTGTAGTGAATGGTGAGCAGAAGTTGCATTAATAAAGTGAACAATTTCATGTGTCAAGTCTACACCCCCAGCTCCTCCCCCAGCCTTTGTGCCCTTTGTTCAGTGTCCTGGGCAGAGATGTTACCTGGCCTCCAACCCCCCTCCTGGGTTCTCATGTTACATACTCAGGTACCCTCCCTTCCCCAATGCAGGCAGTCCCAGCACAACTCCCAGGTCCGTGCTCCCCCTCGGCAGTCTCAGAACACAGCACGAACAGTCCCACTTTGTCACAGAGGGCGATACCCCAATCAGAACATAGCGTGGTACCATTGATAGTTTTAAAAGTATAAAATTGACTTTTGTTGCAACAAAATAAAAAGTAGGCACATGACACAACACAGGACAAACTTAAACTCAAAACAACTTTTAAATCAAAGAGCGAGAGCAGAAGTGAGGAGAAAAGAAGGTGGGGGGTGTGGCAAACCAGGAATGTTCTTACCGTTTTCTCTGAATGCTGTGTTGGTGCCTCCGTTTCCCCTATGCGATTCTTAAGTATCTAGGTGGCAGTGTTGGTGTCACTAAGCATAACCCTAAGTAACTCAGGAGGGTGGAAGGCCACAAGGGTATGCAACCTTCCTGGTTTTAGGCCTCAGCAGCCAAGAGTCCCTCCATGTTTGAACTTTACTCGACCTAAAAGGCCAGGTGTAACAGCCGTTATCCATTGCAACAGTTCTAACCAGTCTAAAGCAGAAATAATGAGGCCTGTGCACCTTTAGCAGAAGGACAAGATAACTTGCAGAAGGAAAACTTACTAACGAGCTGCTGTGGCCAAGTTTACTTAATGCACCTGCATTTATGTAACTGCTACAGGAGGAGGAGGGGTTGGGGGGAGAAAGAAGAAAGAGAAAAAAAACTTATAAAAAGGGAAAAGCCGCTTGTGTAGGGGTGCTTGATTTGAGGCATCAGTCTCCCTGCACTGCTTTGAGATCTCAAATAAACTTTGCTTGCTTCTCCACCCTGGTGTGTGTTCATTGGCGCTACGCACTCTGGGCAACGAACCACTGTTGCTTGCCTCGGGCACCCTCTGTGCCTGCAACAGCAGTATAAGGGTGTGTGATTGCTGCGGAGCAAAGGGCCAGTGCACCTAAATGCCTGGCAGTCTGCCTCCTGGCAACTGATGGCCTGGTGATGCCTGGGCCCCTTCCCTGCAAAGGTGCCAGCTGAGGTGTTGAGACAAAGAGGTCAGGTGGCCTCCTGGCCTGGGAAAGGGCTGAGCAGAGAGGAGGGCTGGAGTGGGGGTTCAGTCTGGAGCTGGCTGGGGACGAGGAGTGAAGTGCAGACCTAGGGATCTGGCTCATTGCCCCCAGAATGGACCCGGCCGAGGGTCTGGTTCGCTGTATTCTACAAGCTCTGTTTAAACCGTGTTCCTGTCATCGAATCATAGATCATTAGGGTTGGAAGGGACCTCAGGAGATCATCTAGTCCAACCCCTGCTCAAAGCAGGCCAGTCCCAAATGGCCCCTCAAGGATTGAACTCACAACCTTGGGTTTAGCAGGCCAATGTTCAAACCACTGAACTATCCCTCCTCCAAATAAACATCTGTGTTACTGCGCGGCTGAGAGTCACGTCTGACTGTGAATGGGAGTGCAGGACCCTGTGGCTTCCCCAGGACCCCGCTGGGGCGGACTCGTGTGGGAACGCACGGAGGGGCACGAGGATGCTGAATGCTCCAAGGTCAGACCCGGAGGTGAAGCCGTGTGAGCTTCTTGCCCTGCAGACAGTCTGCTCCAAGGGAGAGAGGCTCCCCAAAGACCTGACTGGCTTTGTGGGGAGCAGTTCCAGAGCATCGCCCGGGGCCTCGGTACAACTGGTGGCAGAGGTGGATGTACTGCAACCCGTGGATGCCGCTGCTTGCAGTAAGTGACTGAGGAGCAGTAAAACAAAGGGGGATAATGAGGACCAGCGTGCTGAAGGCTCAGAGAGGGACGGTTTCAGGGGCAGTAACCTCTGGAAGTGTGTGACCAGCGAGAAGGACTGTTGGAGTAACAGGGTCCCCTGAGGACTGCAACGAGCAGTCTCAGGGGCGGAGGAGCTTGCTGCTCGACCCTGCAAAGAGGTGGTGATCACGAGAAGGGCTGGCACACCAGAGTTCTTCCTGGAAACCATGGGGGAGCCAAGAGCACACAGGCCTGTGAGTCCAGAGCACTTGGAACGGTGAAGTGATGGCCTATCACCAGCTCCTTAAGAAGGACATTGTGATCCTGTGCACAAAGAGAGGGTTACGCATGGGGAAGTTCAACAAGCACAGTTAATCGTGCAGTTGGAGGAGGAGGACCGCTCTGAGGAGCAGATTCCTGACCAGATGGGGCTACAAGAGGATCTGGGAGCAGCTGGAGGCAGCAGCCAGGCATCCCAGGTCTGGTCCCCAACTAGACGAGGGTCTTCATGACGGGTCCCATCAGGGGATCGGAGACAGAGAGGGGGCTCATGCTGACTCTGATGCTGAGACCAGAGCAGAGAGCTCCCTGCCTGCCCACTGGGACAGCCAGCGCAGCGCTGAGCACGGGGGAGCTGGACCCCAGCTGAGTGGGGGACACCCAGCAGGGCAGGTCAGCTGCCAACCAGGTTTGCCTGGTCCAGACGTGTCTGCTGGGAAGTGATCCCCACGGCAGGGAAGGGGGCTCTGGATATAGTGGGCCCCTTAGCAAGGCGATCCAGTGGGGAAGAAATGCATCTGGTGATAGATTTGCCAACCACTACCCGCGGTGGGGATCTGCCCTCCACTGAGGCAGACATGCTGCTGACCATCTTCAGCAAAGAAGGTGTCCCAGCGATGGTCCCTTACAGACCAGGGGTCATCTCTCTTCTTTTCAGCAGCTGGCTCCGAGCCCTTGTGGAAATGTGGGGTCTGATCTGGACCTCTGCATATCACCTTCAGTCCAATGGGCGCTGGTGACAGACCAGAGGATCAAAGGTTGGCCCCATTCTAACCAGACAAGGAACAGATCCAGGCCCTTACTCGAGCATGGCGGCAGCTGTTGGTACTACTGGTTTGTTTCCCCACTTCTAGGCCATCCCTAGCTACTGCGCATTACCCTGAGCTCTGTAAGGAAGAGAAAGCCAGACAAGTGTGTCTTGACGGAGCAGTGCCAAGGGCTCAAGTCTGCGCTGAAGGAGGTGTCATGGAGTCCCCACAAGAAGTTGGGCGATGCTCTGGAACTGGCTCCCTACGGAGCCAGTCAGATCTGGGGAGACTCCTCTCCCTTGGAAGCAGAATGTCTGCAGGGCAAGAAGCTCACACGACTTCACCTCCTGGGGTCTCTCCTTGGAGCATTCGGCATCCTCTGCCCTCTGTGCGCTTCCCACAGCTGAGCCCACCCTGGCGGGGTCCAGGGGAAGCCACAGGGTCCTGCACCCCCACTTTGCAGTCAGATGTGGACTCTCAGCCAGCCAAGTAAACAACAGAGTTGAAATCGATAACAGGAACACAGTCATAAAACAGAGCTTGTGGGTACAGAGGTTAACCGGAACCCTTGGCTCGGGTCAGATTCTGGGGGGCAGTGACTCCAGCCCCACATTGCCCTAATGTGTACCTCCTCGATCCCCAGCCAGCTCCAGACTGATACCCCTCCATCCCCTCTTCTGGGCTTTGTCCTTTCCCGGGCCAGGAAAGTGTCACCCTGATTCTCTTTAAGTTCTCCAGCATCTTAGCATCCGCCTTGCAGGGAGGAATGCAGGATCCCCGCCATTAATTGCCAGGAAGACAGAGTGTCAGCTATTGCCATTGCACCTGGACCGAGGGCTTTGCTCTTGCAAACAATCTCACCCCCTATATGCCCACCACCTAGAGACTGACAAAACTGCATAGGGGAAACTGAGGCAGGACGCCACAGGGAGTATTCAGAAGGAAACTTAGGAACAGAGCTCCAATCCTTCATGACATGCTCTCCCCCCTTCGAGACTGAAACTGAGTGAGGTCACTTTAGCCAGAGCTTGGACCTGGGGAAGTTCAGAAGCCCACTCAGGAATGTTCCTTCCAGGGTTGGCCCAGACATCTCTCCCATTCCTTTGATGTGTAGTTACACCAGGACAGTCCAGTCTCCGCCTCCCACTTAGGTTCGAATGTGCTTCAATGTGCACTCACAGGCCGCATTTTCATGTCGGCTGAACTGTTTCCCATGCGGCGTGCGAACCCTTTTCGCCAACGCCAGATAGCTCCTGAGGTTTAAAACTGGGATTGTGTCTTTTTCCGAGCACTCCAGTCTGGAGGGCTGCATTCGGGGCTCTCTGGGTTAAGAAGCCCCCATCTGAAATCAGGTGTCTATGTCCCAGCGAGCTCAGAGCATCAGCCCCTTGCATTGAAGGCCACACGTCAGAGGAGCTCGTGGATCAGTGTATATACAGTAAAGCGGCCGCCCAAATAGATGCTAGCTGCAGCTTAGCTAAAGGGCCCTGCACCTAGCAAGGCCGGGGCATTTTCTTCTCTGGGTGGCCGGTCATAGTTCTGCTCCCGGTCGGCAGCAGTTCGATTGCGTCAGGTACCCGATGGGGCGTCTCGTCCCACTAGCAGCATCATGCTTCCATCAGCACCGTGCCCAGCCCGCATCTGACGGCTAATTCGCAGTGCTCGCCCTGCGTTGGCCCCTAGCAAAGTCCCAGGATCATTAGGCCGATGTTTTTCAGCCGCGTGGTTTGCTGCGGATATGCTGTGATGAGGAGTGGGAAGTTCAGGAACACATTAATGCAGTGAACGAGAGGAGTGCGGTGCCTAGTGTCCCTGCACTGAAATTCTCAGATATCTACGATGCTGCGGGAAACGATCCACTCGAATGCACTTCCCCAGCATTTGTAACAGAGCCTTAAATGAGCCTCCACACGCTCTTTACTAGTCGTTCACAGGAAAACGGCAGACCCCTGAGAGCCTGGGACAGCTGCCGGCTTTGTCAACACAGCCTGTTTTAGCTGCCAAGCCAGTGGGAAGGGTTTGGAGAACAAAGAGCCCATTGTGACCTCCTGGACGCAGCAATGGACTATCCCAGATGAGTCTCTGCCCAGCGATGTCCCCAGGGTCCAAGCAGGGCCTGCTGTGCCAGCACTGCCCTCTGACTGCTGCGCCTCTGCTCAGAGCTGCAGGCGTGCCGCCTCTGCCTGCCATCCTCCAGGAGCATGACGCTGCTGAGGGGTCCGGAGCTACTTACCCACTCAAGACTCAGCTGGAGGTCCCCTGTTCTGTCATGCCACGCAACCGCCGCCAACATGGCAGGTGAGTGCACTTTTAACTAAGACGCAGAGGGTGGTTGGCACGAAACACTGGTGGCTCCCTCTGAGACCCGGCCTGGGCAGACTTCACATTGCCCCAAGTGCACCGGAGCCGGCCTCAGAGGATGCTGGAGTTCTTCTCTTGGCGCTGGACTCCAAGCTGCGCGTGCACTCCTTGTGCCCCAGCTTTCTGGGGCTTGAGCAGAGTGCTGCACCAAGTCTGAGAGGGCTACCGGCGGCAGTCTGGTTTGGCTTCGTTGCCTGAGTGCATTAAGGGTTGCCAGGTGCCTGAAGTTTCGACCAGGACTTTCCCGATGTCAAAACAGCACCTGGCCAGCCTAAATGAGGCACCTCATATTTCTCAAAAATCCAGTTACCAACAGCTGAAGCGGTGGGGATAGGCCCAGGTCCTTAGCCCGTGTCAGCCCCTGCTACAGCTGGGGCTAAGTCTCATCCTACTAATGCTCACCGGCGAGCGTCCTTGAGTGATCAGCGTAGTGATGATCCCAGTGCCATGATGGGACAGAATCTGTGAGTTATTGATATAAATCACTGTTGCACACATGTCTAGATACATGGGTTGCACCAAGCTCCTGTAGTGGCCACCAGATCTGGGTGTAAAGGAGTCATATAAGGTGTCTAAGACCAGTTACGGATTTACTGGTTGATTGATTATGCTGTCTGCATGGTCATGTCTCAGTTTCGTAGTTGAAGTTATGAATATTGGCTGTGTACTGTCTGTATTTCAAAACTTGGTGCTGTGCTTACTGGGCGAGATCAGACAGATAGTTGGTGTTAGCTCTGCTTAGCCTGGCTTGATGGCCCATTAAGGACCCATCAGCTACACAATTGACCCATTGAGAGAAGGCCAGATTACGCCTTGTGACCTCCAGCAAGTGCAGTGTGCAGAACTATGGCCCCAACTGTGAGGTTTTGCAGACTCCTTTGCTGGAGCTGTAACTTTCCAAACAGTAAGAACAAAAAGAGGTTCTTAACGATGGAAAGTGAGCCTATATAAGGCTGACGCCTCATCTCCCATCTTTGTTCTTCAATCCTGCTTCTTACCTCTGGAGGGACTTTGCTACAAGTGAAGGTCGGACACAAGAGACTTGATGACCCAGCCCAGGGGGACGTCTCCAGAGACTTGATTTAAACCTGCAGTTTACTCCATCACTTCTCAAGCCTGATAAGGACTTTGCCATGACTGTATGGAATTGATTCAGTTTAAACCAATTCTATCTCATCTCTATCTTTTCTTTTTCCTTTTATGAATAAACCTTTAGATTTTAGATTCTAAAGGATTGGCAACAGCGTGATTTGTGGGTAAGATCTGATGTGTATATTGACCTGGGTCTGGGGATTGATTCTTTGGGATTGTGAAAGCTGGCTGACCCCCCCTTAATAGTATACAAGCGGCCAGTGGCCGGGGGGAGCAGTACACAGTACTGCTCACAGACACAGTAGCCTGAACTTTTGCACTATCTCTTTTCTTCTGCCTCAAACCAGGAAAATCCTGCTCCAAACCAGTCAGTACTACCCAGATAACGGGAACATGAGATTTTACACCTACCAATCAAGTGTTAACACGCAAGGGTCTTTGTCTGAATGTGTATAAAAGGTTTGTGAAATTTGTGTAAGACAGAGTCTTTTGTACCAAGGTACAGGCTCTCCTTTTTCTGCAGAAGAAAGCATTTTTCCTTATCCCTGTCAGGCTGTTAATTGGCTCTCAGCTAGGCACACTCGATATTTCGGTAACAGAATCGAGAGAACCATTTTCTTTTATTAGGTTGTTGGTTTTCATAACCATTCATCCCCAGGATGAGTGGCACTGGTGGTGATATTGGGAAACTGGAGTGTCTAAGGCAGTGGTTCTTAACCTGGGGTTCACGCACCCCTTGGGGCTACGATATGCCTTTTCTGGGGGTGCGAGACTTGCGAGAGTTTTTTTAGAAGGTAAATCATCGAAAACCCAAACTAAGCACAGGCACGTAAGTACAACTGCTTTGTTTCATCAAACCTCTATTTATTAACATTATACATGGTTTAACGATTAGTGTAATATGCAAACAAATAATTTATTTTCAAGTTTAAGTTAATTGTAGTGTGAAATTATCTTGCTACAGAGTCCAGTGTACTTCCACATTGCAAGGTGTTTCTTGACACAGCACAGATTCATCAGAAGACCTACTTCAACAATTTCTGATAAGGGGTGCAAGAGCATGTTCTGAGAACCAAAGGGGTGCAGGTTGCTGTAAAGGTTAAGAACCACTGCTCTCAGGGAATTGTGGTTAGCCAGTGGGGTGAGACCAAAGTCCTCTTGGTCTGGCTGGTTTGTTTCCCTTAGAGGTGGACAAACCCCAGCCTTGGGCCGTAACTGCCCTGTTTTAAGCAATTTGTCCTGAATTGGCACCCACCAGAACCTGCATCGTTACAGGGGGGTTCCACACATGAATAGGGGGCTGGGGTAGAGATGTGAGTGGGTGGCTGGGGGCTCCATTGGAACAGGCTCCGGACAAAGTTGATGACAACCTCGGTGGCCTGGCTGATGAAGCCGGGTAACATGGGGGAGGGCCACCTCGATCAGCTTCACCAGTGCTGGTTCGATCCGTGACCGGTTCCGGATCTCCTTGATCTGCTGCTGCAGGCGCTGGATCTCATTCTCCATGCATCCAGCCTTCTCCCGGAGCCCCTCCCTCTTCAGCTCCTTTAGCTCCTGGGGGGCAGTGAGAGCATGAGGGGGATTCCCCAGCCTGCCCCACGGGCAGGGAGGAGTCTTGGTAACAGCGTGAGGCTGGCCTGGGGGGAATGGGGACCCAGGGCAGGGGGACCAGAATGTGTGTGTGTGCCCGTCCCTGCTGGAGGGGACGGGACCTGCTCTGTCTGTGCACACGCCATTACCCACACTGTGCCCACCAGCAATCCCATCTCTGGGGGATCTGCCCCACGGGCACATCTAGCCCAGTATCCCGCCCCTGCCTGCCATTTGCCAGCTCCCCAGCTGCCCCACACACGGGAGACCCACCCCCAGGCAGGCTGAGGCCAGTGGCAGTTGTGTTCTTGCCCGGGCTCTACCCATCCTGCCCCCTTAGCACCCGTGCCCCCCTACCCCGGTATCTTCAGTTTCTGATCCAGCATCTTGTGCTGCTCCTCCAGCAGCTTCTTCCTCTTGTCCTGCAGCTTCTCCTCCAGCTGCTGCAGGTTCTCCTGGTAGCTGCGTTCCTGGGCCTTCAGCTTCTGCTGCAGCTCAGCCTCCTGCTGCTGCCGGACCTGCCACTCCTGCTCGGCCGCCTCAGCCTGGGCACGCTGGGCTGGGACAAGGAGAGAGAGGTGGGTCGGCATGGTGAGGGCCATAATGACTCTGCCTGGCAGGGGTGCAGCCCAGGGACTCTCTCCCCCACCCCAGCAGCACAATGTCTCCCCAGTGAGTACCTGCCACCGCCTCCTCCTTCTCCGTCAGGGCCTCGTCCATCTGCAAGATGGACTGGACTGCGACCTCCTTGCACTGGCGGAACTCCTGCAGCACCATGTCGGCCTGGGGCTGGAGAGTGGGAGCCACCGGTCAGGGGGGTTTGTCCCATAGGGCTGGATCCAGTTGGGATTCTGGATTGCAGCACTGGAGAGTAACAGGGGACTGACTGGCCTGGAGGGAGGCAGGCTCTAGGACACAGGTTCTTTCCCCTCTAGGGGGCACTGGCTCTGATCCGGCCCCAGGGACACACTGGCTGGCTCAGGGGGGACACGGGCTGGGACATGGGGCCTTTCCCCTCTAGGGGCGCCAGCTCCCATCTGGCCCCAGAGTCAGCATTTGGTTTCCACTCGACACCCTCGGCGCCTGTTCCGGATGAGCTGGGGGCTGAATCTGTATTTTAACAGGACAAAGGCGATAACTGGCCTCCCACCAGCAGAGAGGCCGTGGGCTGGAGGGGCCACGGGAACCAGGCATCCCTGGCACGTTGGCAGCAGGGAGGGCTGTGAGGGTGGGGCTGGCTCACACACTGATGCTGCCCCCTCTCTGGGGAGGATCCAGGAACTGCCCATTGGGGAAGCTGATGCCTGGTTCTCGGCAGGGCTTCCTGGGCTGCACAACGAGGGGGCACAAAGACACATAAAGCTGGGCACCAGCCCTCTTCTACCTTTACTCCTTTCCCCGGCACCTGCCAGTATTTCTCCACCATGTGCTGCCGGTCATCCAGGAAGCGCTGGTAGCTCCCAGGCACTGAATAGACCCCCTGGCCGATCCGGTTATCCAGCTCATCCCACAGCTCCAGCAGGGTGGCCGTGCAGTGGTCTGAAGACGCCAGTTCGTTCCGGCGACAGAGCTCCTGCTTCTGCTTCTCCAGGCGGCACTGCCAGGTTGGGCACAGACAGGGCAGGCGTGAGCTGGGAGGAGGGGCACAAACAGGGCCGAGTACAAGCCAGGACAGGGCCCAAATGGGGCAGGGATGTGCCCCAATCTGCATGAACCTGGGGCTGGAGATTGCTTGTGACTGCAGCTGGGTATGTCCCTACCTGTGCGCAGGGCCAGCTTTAGGAAGTGCGGGGCCCAATTCAAAGTTTCGACGGGGGCCCAGCAGGGATGACAAAAAAAAACAAAAAAACATGTGGGGCTTGTACTCACTGGGTGGTGCTCCAAGTCTTTGGTGGCTCTTCAGCTGCAGGTCCTTCGCTCACTCCAGGTCTTCAGCGGCACTGAAGGACCCGCCGCCGAAGACCCAGAGCAAGTGAAGGACCTACCGCCGAAGTGCTGTGGAAGACCTGGAGCGGCACCAGGTGAGTAAAAATGAAAAAGGCGCCTCCAGCCAGGGAGGAGATTCTCACTGGGTGTGGCGCCCGATTCAGGGGAATTGGTGGAATAAGCCTAAAGGCGGCCCTGCCTCTGCGATACTGGTGAAAGCGCAGCTGGGGGGCTTTGCAGCTTTTCACAGCAGCGCAGTGTGAGAGGAGCCCAGGCTGGTGGGTCGGGGGCTCTGAGGTACCCCAGTTCCAGGTGCCACCCTGGGGGAACTCATCACCCTGGGGCTGGGAAATCCCTGGGGAAGGGGTGCAGGGGAGCCTCACCCCCACCCATCCTGCAGAGGAGCAGCGATCCCATAACCCCCGGGGCCAGCATGAGGGGCCGTAGCATGAGCTCCCTTGGAAGCGGCAGTCATCATCCTTGAAGGCATGCGCCATGAATGCCCACAGCGCCTCCTGCTCGCACTGGGCATGCAGCTCCAGCAGCTCCTGCACGCTCTCCGTGGGCAGCACCACCCACCGCCCCAGCTGCTCCTCGTAGGCAGCCACGGCCTCCCCCACCGCTGCCGAGTTCTTGATCTGCGCCAGGGCCAGCACCGCGCTCTCCAGGCAGGGCACCGCCCCACTGCGGATGGTGTCCACATAGGTCACCGCCAGGTTCCCCAGCTCTGCCGGAGGGGCAGGGGCAGCGCCGGGGGCCCAGAGCGGCCGGAGGGGGGCAGGGGCAACGCCGCCCCCAGCCCCTCCCACACTCTCCAGGACCCTGGCTGCTCCCTGCCCCTCCCTGCAGGACAGACACTGAGCCTGGGATATGCCCCCCTCCCACCCCGGATGTGCCCCAGCTCCCCCATCCCACTCCCATTCCGTGAGCAGTTGGTGCCTCGTTTCTCATTGGGATGTGCCCAGCGTCACCCCCCAGCCATGGGGCGCTGCAGAGAAATGTCCTTACCAAACTCATGGTCCATTATGGTCAATTTCACAGCCAGAGGATTTGAAAATTGGTAAATTCAGCTGTTTAAAAAGGGGATGGGGGGAGCTGCTGTCAGGGGGTCATGGAATTACCACTCTCGCTTTGGTGCTGCCCCTGGAGCTGGACTCTGAAGGGAGGAACCTCAGAGCTTCCTGGAGCCGCAGGAGGTTCCTGGAGGTAGGAGTGGGTCTGATCCCCCCAGCGCAGCTGTGCAGGAGATGAACAAGTCCTGCCCCTCCCCGCCAGCTGGAGCTCGGGGCCCCCTGCGCTGGGGCACTCCTAGGAACAGGGGGGCATCGAATTTCACGGGGAAAGGGTTGATTTCATGGTCCATGACACACTTTTCATGTGAAATTGGTGGGGCCCTACCAACGGCCCCTGGGGACCCAGGTGTCCCTCCCTGGGAAATGCACCCATGGGGCTCTCTAGGCCTCGCCCCATCTCCCCTGGGAGCCACTGCACAGATCTGCTGTAGGGCTCCCCCCACCTGGCCTGTTCTCCGCTCCGGGTGGTTTCCACGCTTTGCTCCACTCCTCTAGGATTTTCTAGCTCCCCCTCTAACCATGCACCCCAGAGCTGGGTGCAGGCGCTGGCATTGGCCCCACCAGAACTGGACACAGGGAACTCCCTCCCAGCTCAGTTCATCCTGCCCAGCACCCCACAAGCCCTGCTGGCCCCTGGCCCATGGGCTACTGACACTCACTGGCCCTGGTCACCACGTGGCCGCCCGGGATGGTCTTGGGCTGTGACGTCTCCCAGATGTGGCGGCAGAACTGGGTCACATGCTCCCAGAACCTGGGCTCCAGCTCGACCTGCAGCTCCTCCAGCTGGGACAGGTCCCTCCCGCGAGCTGGTGGGACAAAGACAAAGCATTTCCGGGCCGGGAAGAATGGGCGGATGCACTCACGGGGCAGGTTGTAGCGCTGGGTTCGCTGGCTGCTGTCTGGAGAGGAGATGGGAACTAGGCAGCAGCCCTGTGCCAACATGCAGCTACTTCTGGGAGGCAGCATGGTGACTGTTGGACAGATTTTCCTGGGGGGAAGAGACCCTGATATCCACAGAGGACTGAGGGAAGTTGGGGACCCGTCCAAGCTGGAATGTGGCTGGGACAGTGAATGCCCCAACTCCCAGGGACCGCTAAACCCTGAAAAATGTCAGCAACTTGGGACTGTGTCTCAAGCAAAAGTCACCCCCTCTGCAAGCCCAGCACCCCTTAGTGCTCCCCTGGGGCCTGCCCTGACTGCCAGGGGAGCCCCCACCCCTGCAGCCCAGAGCCCCCTAGCACTGCCCTGGGGCCAGCCAGTGGCCCTACCTGTCTTTAGTTTCAGGGCGTTCTCCAGGTACTCGTCCTCAGTGATCTCCCGCCCGTCCAGCTCCAGCTGTAGTGTGAAATCCCGAATGCCCCACATGAAGGCTGGGAAGAACCGCACGAACTCGGCCGAATCCTCCCCCTCCTGCCAGCCACCCCCGCCTGCCGGCTTCACCTTGCTGTGCTCCATCAGCTCCGTCACGTACCTGGGGGCTGGCTAAGGAACTGGAGATGTGGCGCCCCCTGCAGGGCGGTCCTGATGCCTCAGGACCCCCCAAACCCACCTGCGATGGGGGCTCAGAAGGCACTCGCAGAAGGGGAGGATATTCCATCACAACACCAGGAAGCAGGGTGTGACATAGTGGGACTGTTCTTAATGTTTTCTCTGAATACTGTGTGGGTGCCTCAGTTTCCCCTGTGCATTTCTCAAGTCTCTAGGTGGTGGGATACAGGCCAGTGTGCATCAATGGCTGACACTCTGTCTCCTGGCAACTAATGGCCAGGCCCTTCCCACCCCTGCAAGGGGATGCTAAAGGTGGGGGGGAGAACAAGGAGGTCAGGTGACCTCCTGGCCCAGGAAAGGGGCTAAGCAGAGGAGGAGGGGCTGGGGGGGTTTCAGTCTGGAGCTGCCTGGGGATGAGGAGTGAAGTGCAGATGTGGGGGTCTGGTTCACTGCCCCCCAGAATGGACCCAGCTGAGGGGTCCTGTTCGCTGTACCTACAAGCTCTGTTTTAGACCCTGTTCCTGTCATCAAATAAACCTCTGTGTGCCTGGCTGGCTGAGAGTCCCGGGGAACCGCAGGAAGTGGGGTGAGTTGCAGGGCCCCGACTCCCCCACATTCCGTACAGACAGTTGACAAAAAGGTGTGAGAAACAGGAGGAAGAAATTAGTATTGGGGAAATTAAGTTTAGGTTTTGTAATGAACAAACCACTCCCAGACTTTATTCAGGCCTAATCTGATGGTATCTAGGCTTCAAATTAATTCCAGTTCTGCAGCTTCACGTTGGAGTCTGTTTTTGAAGCTTTTTGTTGAAGAATTGCCACTTTCAGGTCTGTTATTGAGTGACCAGAGAGACTGAAGTGTTCTCTTTAAAGGTCTCTGTGTGACTTTCTCAGCCCAGCGGGGGCAGGAGCCAGGAGGGCCCTGCACGACCCTGTTCCAATGTGCCACAGGCAGAGAATAGGTATGTGACAATGCAGGAACATTGCCCGAGTCTGCAAGAGCCTGAACCAATTGCTCTGAGAAGGGTGAGCTGCCCTGAGTATGATGAACACACCAGAGTACCTGGGCCATTGACCCAGAGCTGTTTAACCGTGTACACCAGAGCAGAAGCTGCCCAGAACCATTCATGGTAACAGAGCTGGAACAGACACTGGATAGCATCAAGTGTGGAACAGCTGCAGGTTATGACAACATATCTCCAGAACTCCTGAAAAACCTAGGCCCCCGTGCTCAGCTTTGGTTTGTGAAATTCTTCACCAGGGTCATCAGTGAAGGAAGGCCACCAAAGACATGGCGCACTGCCAAAGTCATTGTCCTCCTAAAGCCTGGAAAGGATCTAAGTGAAGCATCAAGCTACGTCGCTACCCCGATATAACGCGACCTGATATGACACGAATTTGAATATGACGCGGTAAAGCAGTGTTCCTGGGGGGCGCAGCTGTGCACTCCGGCGGATCAAAGCAAGTTCGATATAACTCGGTTTCACCTATAACGTGGTAAGATTTTTCGGCTCCCAAGGACAGCGTTCTATTGGGGTTGAGGTGTATCATCCCATAGCATTGCTGTTGGTGCGCTTCAAGGCACTAGAGCGGCTGGTCCTACAGCACATATTACCTGACGTGGAGAGAATTCTGAGTCCTGGCCAAGCCAGCTTTCGCCAAGGCTGTAGCACATGCGACCAAGTACTCGTGCTGACCTCATTTGTTGAAAATGGCTTCCAGAGACACTTCAAAACAGGTGCTCTTTTCATTGACCTAACAGCAGCATACGATACAGTATGGCACGCTGGCCTGCTCGTGAAGGTATCATGTCCTGCTACCTTGGGTCACAGGCGTTGTTGAACTGTTCCTCTGTGATAGGCTGTTCAGAGTCCATATAGGGGAGAAGATGAGTGCTTGAAGATGACAGAGCCATGGGTTACCCCAGGGTCTGTGCTTTCTCCAGCCCTGCTCAACCTTTGCATCAATGAGATGCCAACAACGGAGTCACGGAAGTTCAGTTACACAGACGACATCTGTTGTGGTACCAAGGCCCAGACATTCCACAAGCTCAATGCCACCTTAAACTGGGACATGGCAAAGTTAGCTGGCTACTGTAAGACTTGGCGCCTCCAGCCAAGAGTCATAAAAACAGTCTCCAGTTTGTTCCATCTTCATCACACCAGCACAACCCGAGAACTGAATGTTTATCTGAATGGTCAGAAGGTGAAGCATGAAGTAGAACCAGTCTGTCTAGGTGTGACCTTAGACCACACATGGAGTTACCATGCCCACCTGAAAAAGACAGCCACTCAAGTTAAGACAGCCACAACAATCTTCTCAGCAAACTGGCAGATTCGTTTGGGGTGCTCGTGCTCCAACTCTGCGGGTGTCAGCTCTTGCCACCTCGTATTCGGTGGTGGAGCATGGCGCACCAGTCTGGAGTCGATCCTCACACACCCGTCTGGTGGATACACAATTACATGCTGCCATGCGTATTATCGCCGGCACCCTGCATCTGACTCCACTCCCATGGTTCCCAGTTCTGAGAAATATCACTCCTCATATCAGATGAGGGGTTGCCACTGGCAAATTACTGGAGAAAGTACGTGCCAACTCGAGCCTCCCGCTGCACAATGACCTTTTTAAACCACCAACTGCACGTTTGCCGTCACATCGCCCATTATGGTCTCATCCGCCACGCCAGGATGTTAGGGCAGAAACACTCTGGCAAGAGGAATGGATATTTGTTTTAATCACCAACCAGTCCCCCATCGCTGACCCCACAATCTGGCCGCCTGGTTTTGACCTGCCCCGTCGCCAATGGTCCCTGTTGAACTGGTTCCAGACCAGGCAAGGTCTCTATGCAGCCAACCAGTATTGCAAGACGAGTACGCAGAAGTCACCTACTACAGGACAGGCTCAGCAAGGAAAATAACGAAACAGCACTGGCCATCGCGTGCAGCCCCCAGCTAAAGCCTCTCCAGCTCATCATCAGCGATCTACAGCCTATCCTGGAAAACGATCCCTCACTCTCACAAACCTTGGGACACAGGCCTGTCCTCACTTACAGACAACCCCCCAACCTAAGCAGATACTCACCAGCAACCACACACCACACCACAGAAACACTAACCCAGGAACCAATCCCTGTAGCAAACCCCATTGCCAACTCTGTCCCCATATCTACTCTAGCGACGCCATCATAGGACACAACCACATCAGCAGCCACACCATTGGGGCTCATTCACCTGCACATCCAACAATGTGATATATGCCATCATGTGCCAGCAATGCCCCTCTGCCATGTACATTGGCCAAACCAGACAGTCTCTATGCAGAAGAATAAATTGACACAAATTGGACATCAGGAATGGTAACATACAAAAGCCAGAAGGAGAACACGTCAATCTTCCTGGACATTCAATAACAGATTTAAAAGTAGCCATCCTTCAACAAAAAA
This sequence comes from Chelonoidis abingdonii, assembly GCF_003597395.2. Taxonomy (NCBI): domain Eukaryota; kingdom Metazoa; phylum Chordata; order Testudines; family Testudinidae; genus Chelonoidis; species Chelonoidis abingdonii. Next base: position 476,284 of record NC_133772.1, read on the forward strand.
ACTGCAGAAACAGACTTCACAGAGAAACTGCAGAGCTAAAATTCATTTGCAAATTTACCACCATTAATTTGGCTTGAATAGGGACTGGGGGTGGCTGCCTCACTACAAAAGCAGCTTTGCCTCTCCTGGAATTGGCACCTCCTCATCAATTATTGGGAGTGGACCACATCCACCCTGATCGAATTAGCCCTGCACCACTGGTTCTCCACTTGTGAGGTAACTCCCTTCTCTTCATGTGCAGGTATATCTATCCCTGTATCTGTAACTTTCACTCCATGCAGCTGAAGAGGTGGGTTTTTTACCCACGAAAGCTGATGCCCAAATAAATCTGTTAGTCTTTAAGGTGCCACCGGATCCCTCACTGGTTTTGCGATACAGACTAACACAGCTACCCACTTGATACTAGACAGATTATGTGCTCTTTAACCTATAAATGGAAAGATACGATAATTTTGTAAAACTCACCAGTCAAGGCGGTGAGTGGATGCTGCTGGGGTCTGCACTGAATCTAAATATATTTTATGCTTTCGTCCCAATCCTACAGGAAGGCAAGACACAATTAAGGGAGCAGTGTGGTAAAAGTTAGATTACTAGAAACCTGTGGTTTGATCGGACACACGTGCCCAGGCCCCCAGGAACATGTCTTGCCATGGTCTGGTGAAAATCCATTTATATCTGGCTGAGTTATAGAGGGTTTAAAAATCCCAGAATTTGTACACACCGAGTAATATTTTCTTACTAACAATGCTACTAATGATCTTCCAGCATTTCATTTGTTCTGCACAGGCACGTGATAAAGCTGAGTGGGATTTGCTGTCTCCTCAGTTCTGCTTCTATCAGTGCCAGCAGTCCTGGGATGTTCCCAGTAATCCGTCCTTGCTGCTGGGCAATTGTGCGGTTTAGAGGTGAGCCTTCGGTCTCCAGCACTTCAGAGCTGAGAATGAGCAGGACCATTAGCTTGGCTTCTTGGAGGAGACTTGGTGGCTTATCTCTCCAGATCAAAGGGACTGGACTCTATGTCTGAAACTTTGACTCTGGCTCCTAGGCAGAGATTCAAGCCATCCAATCGGGAACCCCAGCTGGAGTGCCAGGAGCTCTGGTTCTGTTCTCAGATACTTCTATTTAAAAGAAAAACAAAACCAATCAGCATTCACAGTTGCAGTTTTCTGGCCTGCTGGATGAGATGCACTGGAAAGTTTTAGATCAGGTGATCCAAAGAGTATCCCAGGACTGGGGTTTGCACTGTGGAAAAGTTTGAGAACTGATGCATTAGAAAGTCTTATACTGTTCAATGGATTGATTTCCCCTCCTCCCCGGCCCTCGGTTGACGAAAAGAGATGCACTTTGCAATTCTTCCCCTATGTCAGCCTGCCATTATCTAAGGCCTGGTCTACACTACACGTTTAAACCGATTTTAGCAGCGTTAAACCGATTTAACGCTGCACCCGTCCACACCACGAGGCCCTTTATGTCAATATAAAGGACTCTTTAAACTGGTTTCTGTACTCCTCCCTGACAAGAGGAGTAGCTCTGAAATCGGTATTACCATATCGGATTAGGGT
>NC_133772.1:477945-486148 GCF_003597395.2 Chelonoidis abingdonii
ATGAGTCACTCAGGGGGGGTTCATCAAGGGGAAACCAACAGTCACACGCGTACCTGGCTGTGATAACTCATTCAAGCTTTTTGATGCAACGCTTCTGGTGTGCTTTCTATCGCCTGATGTCTGGCTGCATTGTCATCAGCGCCAGGTGATTTGCCTCCAGCCTCCCCACCCCGCCATATAAGGTCTCCCCCTGACTCTCATCAGAGATTGTGGCGCACACAGCAAGCAGCAATAACACTGGGACTATTGGTTTGGCTGAGGCTGAGCGAGTCATAACTGTGCGCCAGCGAGACTTTAAATGCCAAATGCACATTCTACCACCATTCTGACTTGCCGTCGCCTGTAGTTGAACAGCTTCCTGACCCCTGTCAGGCTGCCTGCGTATGGCTTCAATAGCCATGGCATCAGGGTAGGCGTGTCCAACCCAGGATATACGACAGGCATTTCAACTCCCAACCAGTTATTTTCTGGTCTGGGAAGTAAATCCCTTGGCTGCAGGCTAATTTACACAGAGTAGTGTTTCCTGAAGACGCAAGCGTCATGAACCCTTCCTGTGCCATCTCCAGTGGCTTTGGTGAACATCCCGTGTGATCCACCAGTGCTTGCAGCACCATTGAAAAGTAACCCTTGCGGTTTATGTACTGGTGCCCTGATGCTCCGGTGCCACGATGAGGGAATATGGGTTTCCATCTATCGCCCCCTCCACAGTTAGGGAATCCCATTGCAGCAAACCCTCCACTTACGATCTGCACGTTTCCAAGAGTCAAACCGTCGTAGCAGAAGCTTATGAATGCCTTGCTACTTGCATCACAGCCAGCCCCACATGTCGATTTTCCATCCAAATTGATTCCCCAGCTGACAGTAGCTGTCCTGGCCCTGCAAGCTTCCAAGAAGGCTAATTGCCATGCTCGCTTCTCCACTGTGAGGCTGCTCTCATTTGGATTCTGGTGTTCCGGCAGGGGAAGGCAAGTCACAAAGTTTCCATGAAAGTGCCCTTAACGCATTGCGAGAGTTCGCAGACCACTGTGAATCGCCTCAAACCTGCAAAACTATGTGGTCCACCAGTCTGTGCTTGTTCGGCCCAAATCGCGTCAATGGCTATGTGGCAAATTGCCGGGTACTGTTCTCTGGGTCTCGCGCTTTCTCTTCTCTGTGGTCAGTTTCAGGCCGATATTGCTTGCTCTGCAACCAGTTCTAATCACTCCCTAGTGTCTCTGGAGGAGGGATGGAAGGGAGGTGATCCTGGCGCCGCCCTCTACTCCAGGTCTCAACCCAGGGGCCTGGGGTTGTGGTGACCTACCTTGACTAGCGTTTCTTCCCCTGGGGACTTCCCTTCATACCCGTCAGCTTGTGAAGGGCTTCTCGCCTCTCTTTCTATACAGCCTGGTGCCCGCTTACCTAGGTTTTCTGTTGGCTTCCCATCCACCGCAGCATCCCTCCAAAGCCTTCTGATTTCTTCTCTGGACAAACTCTGTCTCTGTCGGCCATCTGCCTCTGCCCAATCCACCTTTCTCCTTCAACTACACCCGCCGTCTGACGAAGCAGGGTTTAATATCCATGACTGGAGTCCCAGGTGCGCTCTAACTGGGAGTCAGGTCTCTCAGTGAAGTCCAGGTTGCTCTAGACTGGAGTGTCACAGCTGTTCTAGTTAACTAAGAGGCAACCTTCCTCCGTTGCAGGGATAAGCCCCTGTACACTCTTATGCGCCTCTGGCCATGCTGTATCACAAGCTCCGAACTGTCCATATTCCCATCAGATTCCAAAGCGCAGGGGCGCAAGGTTTGACAAGAATTCTGGTCGCCTGTCCTCATCACTCTGTCACTGCCGCTCCCGTTAGCCCGCCTCCTCCTCACTGCTTTGCAGGCCGGTTCAGCACAGACTGGACGAGAATGCGTGAGGTTTACAACGTCTATGCTTGCTGGTCTGATCTGCGCAGATCCATGCTTGCTGTGCTAGGCGTTTGCACAGTTCACCCGGAAAAAAGGCGCGAACGGTTTTCTGCTGCTTTCACGGCGGGAGGGGTGGCTGTACCCCGAACACCCGTCGACAATGTTTTGTTGCCCGCCTCAGAGCAACTGGAACTCAACCCAGACTTCCAAGGGGCGGGGAGACTGTGTAACTATGGGCATAGCTAACTCACAGTGCCAACCGCTCCGGAAATCGCATGCTAGCCTCGTGTGACGTTAATTGATGATATAACTGGGACCATATAGAACATAGGTTGCCACCAAGATTCTGTAGTGGACCAAATCGTATGTAAAGGGGTCATATAAGGGTGTCTAAGACCAAGTTAAGGTTACAGGTTATGATTGTGCTGTCTGTGTGTCTGTATCATTTTGTTAGTTGAAGTTTAATGTTTGGCTCTGTACTGTCTGTATTTCAAATGGTGCTGCTAGTTCTGGGTGACACCCCCAAGACTATTGGTGTCCGCTCATGCTTAGCCTGCTTGATGGGCCCATTAAGGACCATGAACTACACTTGACCCATTGAGAGGAAGGCAGATACGCCTTGTGACTCAGCAGGGTGTGCAGAAACTGGCCCATGGTGACTGCACGACTCTCATTTTGCTGTAACTTTCCACAGTAGGAACAAAGCAGGTTCTTACACCTGGAAAAGCCATAAGGGAAGGCTCATCTCCATTTGTCTTCAATCTGCTTCTACCTCTGGAGGACTTTGCTGCAAGCGAAGCTCTATATACAAGGACTGATGACCCATCCCAGCGGGGGCTGTCTCCAGAGACTTAATTTGAACTGAAGTTCATCCATCACTGCTACAAGCCTGACTTAAGGACTTTGCCAGTTACTGGCGATTGCATTGATTCCATTTTAACCAATTCTAGCTCTCATCTGTAGTCTTTATTTCTTTCTTTGAATAATACCTTAGCTTTTCTGATTCTAAATGATGGCAACAGGTGTTGATTTGTGGGTAAGATCTGATCGTATTTGACCTGGGTCGGGGCTTGGTCCTTGGATCGCGAGACCTTTTTCTTTTCCTGGGTGTTGGTTTTCATAACCATTCATCCCCAGGACGTGTGGGAGCTGGTGGTGATCTGGGAGACGGAGTGTCCAGTGGAATTGCTTGTGTGACTTGCGGTTTAGCCAAGGGTGACCACCGAAGTCCTTTTTGTCTGGCTGGTTTTGGTTTGCCTTAGAGGTGGAGAAACCCAGCCGGGCTGTGACTGCCTGTTTGAGCAATTGGTCCTGCATTTGGCACTGCCTCGTTAGTCCTGCAGACCGACAAGTCGGTCACCACCCTTGGTACATGGAGCACGCGCTAAATTAATGTGCTTAGCTTAGTGTGGCCACGTGCACTCGACTTTATACAATCTGTTTTACAAAACCGGTTTATGTAAAATCGGAATAATGCCGTAGTGCAGACATACTCTATGTTAGGTTCTGCTTCTTGACAAACCCACACATGCAACTAGGGTGACCAGATGGCCTGATATTATTGAGACTATCCTGCTGCCAGGGGGTTTGTCTTACATATGCGACTATTCCCCCCCATCCCTCCACCCCTTCTCCTTAAAAAAAAGGGTCCTGATTTTTCACACTTTCTACCTGATCTCACTCACACACTCACAATATGAATTTTTATCAATTTATATTAAAAGTTTTAATTAACTTGCTTATTTAAATGTTTAACCCTTTCCTTTATCTGTCTGGTTTGGGGTTTTTTTAAATGCATTGTTTTAATAATTAGTGCCCTATGTCGTATAGTTATAAATAGAATTCTGGTGCCGCTTCTTTTGACTTGTAAGTTTGTCCTGTGTTGTATGTGTCATGTGATTACTTCTTCTTATTTTTATTTTGTTGCAACAAAAGTCAAATTTATAAGTGGCACCACATTATGTTAAAATTATGACTGGGGTGTAGCCATCATAATATTGTTAATACCAAATTGTTTAGCAAAGTTCCAAAAGGTCAGTTACAAATACACGTACATACGTTTCTGCCTCAACAAATAATGCAATTGCAAACAACCACAATTCTCTTTTATTAATCATGGGGGGGGTTGTGTTTTATTCAGAGAAAATACCCCCACCACTAAGGGAAGGGTAATAATCACAAGATGTCAAGTTCTCGTTCTGGTTTTATAAACTCGTTTGCACCTTTATTAAGTATTAAATGTGTGATTATAAGAATGTCAGAGCAGAAATGTTTAAAAATAACAATTTTTGCATGAAGCTAATCAAACAATTTCAAGAGGTTTCCACCTTGGTCTCCCAAACACAGCCAAGTCTCATGCAAGTTTCCCTCCAAGTATCTGCACAGACCTGGGGCTGATAGTTACTAGCATAATACAGCCAGTAGTGTCCATTTCACAGCATTTTGAGCACTAAAATGTATAGATACTAGTAATGGACTATCCTGACGACAGTCTGTTTTTATGCTTTTTCCTTGCAGCATTTGTTAGTCTTTACAACACCGTAAATAACCTGCCCCCATTCTCACTGCAGAAAACAAACTTTTCCTGCACTCCACTGGTGTTAGCGAAATGGATTGCTGTCCAGTTCTCTGGGGCACTTTCAAAGCTGACCTATGGACCAGTTTTCAGGATGGATAACATTATCGAAGTGACCACTGTGTCTTTATGCCAATAAAGCACCTTGCACTCTGTAGGCTCCACTGCGAACAGATCGGAAGTAGGATTGTTCAGACAGGAAAGTCTGGTGTGCAGGACTCAGGACCCCCAAACACCCCTCTGACTGTCTTTCCAAAGAGACCTTGCCTGTCCCAGGCTCCAGCTCGATGTGTCCTTTCTCCCTCTCTCTTTGTGTGACATATTCCCCATCCCCAGCACCAGTGCAGTGGGGGAATTTGGGTTGGGGTGGAGGGGGTTGTTGAGGGAGGTCTCCCTTGAACTCCCAGCCCAAGCAATGGGGGAAGGGGCAGTGGTGGTGCCCCTGGCAGCCATGGGCAGGGAGTGTCAGTCAGAGGCAGGGTCCCATGGGGGTGGGGGGACCCTAGGAGCAGGGGATGTGGCCAGGGGGTGGTTTTGTGAGCACAGGGCTGGGGGGTCAGTCCCTGGGTGTGGGGGGAAGCCTTGCCTGCACACCACACCTGAGGCTGTCGCAGCAGAGGGTCAAAGGAGGGACAGCTGCCCCAACTCCTCTGGGCAGCTGGTGGGGGTGTGTTGGGGGGCATGCCCTGGACCCCCCCTTGAGAGGGCGGTTCGGGCTGTTCCGCCAGCAGAGCCCGGTGTCCCAGGGGCTCCAGGCTGGCCAGTGAGTATAACCCCCATCCTCCACAATCCCGGGGTTCATGGGGTCACGCCAACCCTCCTGGCACCCAGATTCCCGACTCCCTCAGCAACCAAACCCCGGCCATCAGCCTCTGCTCCCCTCTCCCCTCGGCTCCCAGAACCTTCCAGGCCCACTGGTCCATCGAGGGGGGAACCCGGTTACCCCAGAGAGACTGGCCTGGCCCCATGATCACTCCTGGGGGGGGGGGGTGTCAGCGAAAGAGTGTGGCAGGAGCTGCCAGTGCCAGAACGTCCCAAATGGAGCTGGAACTCGGCAGCCAGCACAGGGTCACAGGGCTGGCACGGAAGCGGAAGGACCAGCGGGGGGCAGGCGGCACAGACCGGGGGGCACAGGGCTGGCACAGACCCAGGCGGGGGGGCAGAGCTGGCACAGAACCAGGCGGGGGGTGCACAGGCTGGCCAGAACCAGGCGGGTCACGGCGGCACAGATCCAGGCGGGGGGCACAGTGCTGTACACAGGCCCAGGCAGGGGGGGATGGCTGCACAGACCAGGTGGGGGGGCACAGGCCTGGCACGACCCAGGTGGGGGCACCCCTACTCCCCACTGCGACCCCTCCCCACTCCTCCCCCGTGTCTCCTCTCCCCACTGCGATCCCTCCCCACTCATGATACTGACCCCTCCTCCCGGTGTCTCCCCTCTCCCCACTGTGACCCTCCCCACTCACTGATACTGATCCTCCTCCCCCTGGTGTCTCCCCCTCTCCCGCTGTGACTCTCCCACTCACTGATACTGACCCCTCCTCCCCGGTGTCTCCCGTCTCCCCACTGCGACCCCTCCCAGTTACTGATATGACCCCCATCCTGGTGTCTCCCCTCTCCCACTGCGACCCTCCCCAGTCACAGACTGCCCCCACCCTCGCCTGTGTCAGCAATTGCGCTGCAATTTGCAAACACCTCCCATCCCTGCCCCACAGCTCCCCAATCCAGGGGCTTCCCCACTGGCGGGTGCCCAGGAGCAGTGGATGGGGGGTCAGTCACAGCCCGACCCCCACTGGGGCCCATGGAAGGGGTCATGGCAGGGACGTGCCTGTGGGGTGAGGGCTGGGTGGAGTCACCCAGGGTGGGGCGGCTCTGGGGCCGCTGGAAGGGCTGGGCTGGGCCAGACTCCCCAGCCGGCCTTCAGCCCTGTCAGGGCCGCTCAGGCCGGCAGAGCCCCCTGTCCCACAGGCGGCTGAGGTAATGGGGTGAACGGCCCCACCCCTCACAGCACCTGCCCCAACTGCCTCAGCCACCCGGGACCTTCTGGGCCCCGACGGCCCCTGGCCCTGGCCAGCGTGGGAACTGAGTTACCCAAGGAGGGGCTGGGTGGGCTGTGAGACGCTCCTGCCCGGGTCAGGGCTGGGTGTGTTCAGACTGAGTGCCCCTGCCCCGGTGTGGAAGGGGGGGACGCTTGGCCCCTCCCACAGGCTGGTGCCCCCCAGCGAGGCCCTGGCCTGCCCGGGTCGGCGAGAGCCCAGGCTATGGGATCTGCACCCCCTGAGCCGAGGCCTGCGGACGGGCACCGCCTCGCAAAGACCCGCCGGCCGGACAGTCGGGGGGACTGCCCCAAATGGGGACCGCAACTTGGCAGCCGCCAACGCGGGGACAGGGTGGGGATGAGGGGTGGGGTGAGTGTGTGGGGGGTGCGGGCTGTGGGACGGGGCTGGAGATGAGCGGTGTGGGGTGGAGGGGCTCACGGGTGGGGCAAAGGTGGGGGCTGTGGACAGGGCTGGAATGGGGGTTGGGGTGCTGGGGGCTGGAGAGGGGTTGGGTGCGGGGGGCTGTGGGACAGGGCTGGGGATGAGGGTGGGGGGTCAGGGTGGCAGAGGGTGTGCGTGGGGGGTGAGGCTGTGGGTGGGGATGAGGGGTCGGGGGCTCAGGTGGGCAGAGGTTTGGGGATGGGGGGTGCAGGCTGTGGGACGTGGCTGGGGATGAGGGGTTTTGGGGGGTGAGGGCTCTGGGTGGGTCGGGGCTGGGGATGAAGGTTTGGGTGGGGGGGTGCAGGCTGTGGGACGTGGCTGGGGATGAGGGTTTGGGGCGTGAGGGCTCTGGGGTGGGACGGCTGGGGGATGCAGGGTTTGGGGTGGGGTCAGGGCTGGGCAGAGGATTGCGGTGGGGCAGGGTCCTCTGGAAAAGGAGGGTCCGAGGCGGGGCAGGGCAGTGCCCTGGCACTAGTGGGTGGGGGCACTAGGACTGGCAGCAGTGGATGCAGTGGGGAGCTGCAGGGGAGGGGCAGGGAATTTCCGAGGTGGGGGCAGGCAGCGAGTGGGGACTATCTGGGGAGGGAGTGGGGCTGGGCCTGGACACTGATCTAGCCCGAGCACCGGGGCCCACAGATGTGGGTGATTTCTGGAGACAGGGGCCCAGCAGCCGCTCCCTCAGACATGTGATCACATCCAAGAGTTTCCCCAAAGTCACTTCAGTTTTACGCCTTCCGCTGAGGAACTGATTCCTGCTCGTCCTGGACCACGAACTACAGAACTTCTTATTTCTGCACCGTGGAGCAGCTTGTTCCCCGTCTGGCTGTCATGGCTCTGGCTAGAGCCCCCGGGTCTGTGCCAGGCCTGTGCCCCCACTGGGTCTGTGCCAGGCTGTCCCCCGCCTGGGCTGTCCAGCCCTGTGACCCCAGCTGGGTCTGTGCCAGGCTGTGCCCCGCCTGGTCTGTGCCAGCCTGTGCCCCCCCGCCTGGGTCTGTGCCAGCCCTGTGACCCCCGCCTGGGTCTGTGCAGCCTGTGCCCCGCCTGGGTCTGTGCCAGCCTGTGCCTCCCCCTGGGTCTGTGCAGGCTGTGCCCCCCGCCTGGGTCTGTGCCAGCCCTGCCCCCCCTGCCTGGGTCTGTGTCAGGCCTGTGACCCCCCGGGTCTGTGCCAGCCCTGTGACCACCTGCGTCTGTGCAGGCCTGTGCCGCCCCGCCTGGGTCTGTGCCAGCCCTGTGCCCCCGCCTGGGTCTGTGCCAGTCTT
>NC_133772.1:488061-494679 GCF_003597395.2 Chelonoidis abingdonii
CCTTTGCCCCACCCGTGAGCCCCCTCCACCCCACACCGCTCATCTCCAGCCCCGTCCCACAGCCCGCACCCCCCCCACACACTCACCCCAACCCCCTCATCCCCAGCCCTGTCCCCCGCGTTGGCTGGCTGCCAAGTTGCCGGTCCCCATTTGGGGCAGCTCCCCCCGACTGTCCGGGCCGGCGGGTCTTTGCGAGGCCGGTGCCCGTCCGGCCAGGCCTCGGGCTCAGGGGGGTGGCAGATCCCATAGCTCTGGGCTCTCGCCGACCCGGGGCAGGCCAGGGCCTCGCTGGGGCGGCACCAGCCTGTGGGGAGGGGGCCAAGCGTCCCCCCCTTCCACACCCGGGGCAGGGGCACTCAGTCTGAACACACCCAGCCCTGACCCCGGGGCAGGGAGCGTCTCACAGCCCACCCAGCCCCTCCTTGGGGTAACTCAGTTCCCCACGCTGGCCAGGGCCAGGGGGCCGTCGGGGGCCCAGAAGGTCCCGGGTGGCTGAGGCAGTTGGGGGCAGGGTGCTGTGAGGGGGTGGGGCCGTTCACCCCATTACCTCAGCCCGGGCCTGTGGGACAGGGGGGCTCTGCCGGCCTGAGCGGCCCTGACAGGGGCTGAAGGGCCGGCTGGGGGAGTCTGGCCCAGCCCAGCCCCTTCCAGCGGCCCCAGAGCCGCCCCACCCCTGGGTGACTCCACCCAGCCCTCACCCCACAGGCCACGTCCCCTGCCATGACCCCTTCCCATGGGCCCCCAGTGGTGGGGTCGGGCTGTGACTGACCCCCCCCATCCACTGCTCCTTGGGCACCCGCCAGTGGGGAAGCCCCTGGATTGGGGGAGCTGTGGGGCAGGGATGGGAGGTGTTTGCAAATTGCAGCGTCAATTGCTGACACAGGCGAGGGGTTGGGGGGCAGTCTGTGACTGGGGAGGGGTCGCAGTGGGGAGAGGGGGAGACACCAGGATGGGGGTCATATCAGTAACTGGGGAGGGGTCGCAGTGGGGAGACGGGGAGACACCGGGGGGAGGAGGGGTCAGTATCAGTGAGTGGGGAGCGAGTCACAGCGGGAGAGGGGGAGACACCAGGGGAGGAGGGATCATTACAGTGAGTGGGGAGGGTCACAGTGGGGGAGAGGGGAGACACCGGGGGGAGGAGGGGTCAGATCAGTGGTGGGGAGGGATCGCAGGGGGAGAGGGGGAGACACCGGGGGGAGGAGTGGGGGAGGGGTCGCAGTGGGGAGAGGGGAGACCCGGAGGGAGGAGTGGGGAGGGGGTCGAGTGGGAGAGGGGAGACACCGAGGGAGGAGTGGGGAGGGGTCGCAGTGGGGAGAGGGGAGACACCGGGGGGATGGATGGGTCAGTATCTGGACTGGGAGGGTCGCAGTGGGTGAGAGGGGGCGAGACAGCCGGGGTGGGGGTCAGGTATCAGTGAGTGGGGAAGGGTCGCAGTGGGGAGAGGGGGACAGGGGGGAGGAGGGGAACTGCAACTGTGACCTCCTGGCATGGTCCCTAGGACGCAGAGCCGGACATGGGGTCACTGGCTACGGAGAGAAGGGACCACTACAGGCTTCCTAGGCGAGCTGTGCCGGATGTGGTTCTGGCCGGGACCGCCAGCTGAGAGTGGCCAAGTCAGGACCAATTGCTCAAGAACAGGGCAGTCCAGCCCATGGCTGGGGTTTTCCACCCTGGGCAAACCAAACGCAGCCAGACCAAAAATGACTTCGGTTCACCCACTGGCCAAACCACAAGTCACACAAGCCATTTCCTTAGACACCTCCCAGTCTCCCAGTATCCCCACCAGTGCCACCCGTCCTGGGGAGGAACGGTATGAAAACCAACACCCGCAGTAAAAAGAAAAAGGGTTTCTCCCGAACCCAAAGGACCAAGCCACCAGACCAGGTCAATAACACATCAGATCTTTACCCACTGTCATGGGAGTCCCCTCCAGCGATGCTGCTGGAACTGCTCCCTGACTGGGAACCCGATCGTGAAAGAACCTTGTCTGGGTTGGGGAACCAAGACCTCCTCCTAAGGGATCGGCCCTGGCTGCTGCTCGCAGCCTGCTCCCAGAATCCTTCTGTAAGCCCCATCTGGGCAGAAATCTGCTCCCTCAGAGCGGTCCCCTTCTCCTCCCAGGCTGCCACGATTAACGGGGCCCTTGGGGTGAAGCTTCCCCATGTGTAACTCTCTCTTGTGCACAGGATCACAATGCTTCTAAGGAGATGATGACAGGCCAATCCCTAAATCACCTCCTAGCAGTGGCTCTGGACTCCAGGCCTGTGGCTCTTGCTCCACCATAGGTTTCTTACCAGGAAGAACCCCTGGTGTGCAGCCCTTCTCGGTAGATCATCCACCCTTTGGCCACGGTCAGCTGGGCATGACTCCTCCGCCCTGGACTCTCTGCAATCCCAGGACCCTGCTAACTGCAAAATCTCTCTCTCCCAGGGGGTCGCAGCGCAAGCTCCTCTGCCCCTGAGACTGCTCACGTGGCAGTCCTCAGGGGACCCTGTTATGCTCCAACAGTCCTTCTCCGCTGTCACCACTTGCGCACTCCGAGTTAACTGCCCCCTGAAACCGTTCTTCCTCGCCTCAGGCGGCGCGTGTCCTCATGTATCCCTCGCTTTGTTTTATCCTATTGCTCCCCAGGTATTTACCTGGGGCAGGAAGCGCCATCCAGCCGGGCGTGCAGTATCTCCCTCCCGCTGGGCCACGTAGTTAGTCACGGAGTCCCTGGCAATGCTTGGGGAACTGCGTCCGCCACAAAGCCAGGCAGGACTTTGGGAGCCTCCTCGTCCCGTCGGAGCAGCTTGTTCAGGGCAAGAAGCTCACAAACGCTTCACCTCCTTGGTCCTTCCTTGAGCAATTCAAGCAATCCTCTGCCCCTCCCGTGTGCTTCCCCCAGCCGGAGCCCACCAGGCCGGGGTCCTGGGGGAAGCCACAGGGTCCTGCACCCCCGACTTTGGGCACGTCAGATGTGACTCTTAGCCAGGCCAAACAGAGTTTAATTCGAGTGTAAACAGGAAAAGGGTCTAAAACAGAGGCTTGTAGATACAGCGAGACCAGGACCCTCGGCCGGGTCCATTCGGGGGCAGTGAGCTCCAGACCCCTAGGTCTGGCCCGTATCACGTCCTCGCTCCCGGTCAGGCACGCAGCTCCAGACTCAAACAACCCCTCAGCCCCTCCTCTCCAGTGCTCAGGCTCGCCTTTCCGCCGGGCAGGAAGGTCACCTGGATCCCTTTGTCCCTCCAACGGCCTTCAAGCTGGCCACCTTTGCAGAGGAGGGGCCCAGGCCATAGTTGTGCGAAGGAGACAGAGGTGCCAGGCAATTTAGTTGCAGTGGCCCCTTCCTCTGTAGCAATCACCCGCCTTAATCCACACCTAAATACTTAAGAACTGGCCTAGGGGCATGGAAGGCCACCAACACAGTGGTTCAGAGCAAACATTAAGAAGCAGTCCCAGTTCGTCACAAACCCACCAAAACATGGCTGTGGCCAATCTAGACTCTAAAATCGAAAAAAGGTTTATTCATTAAAAAGAACAGATATAATGAGAAGCAGAATTGGGGTTAACTGGAATTCAATTCGCATACAAGTGATGGCAAAGTCTTATTCAGGCTTGTAGCTAGTGATGAGTCAAACTGCAGGTTCAATTCAGTCCTCGGAGTACATCCCGCCGCTGGGGATGGGTTCATCAAGTCTTTGTGCGAGCTTCAGCTTGTAGCAAGTCCGCTGGCAGAGGTTGAACGAGGACAGTAACTCAGGTTCCAGTCGGTGCAGCGCACCGGGGAAGAGGCAGCACACCGGGGTGCTGGACCCACACCAGGCTTCTACCGGCGGGGATGAAAGGGCTTGGCTGCCCGTTGGGAAGAGATTTCAAGCTCAGAGCTCCTGCCGCTGGCGGGCGCCCAGAGCCCTTTCAGGTCCCAGCCAGCGAGCGGTTGCAGTCAGCCCTTCGCCGTCCGGTGCTCACACCTGGGTTGTGTTCGCCCTGCAGACCCGGCGACGGTTGTGTTCTGAGCAGAGGGACCTGGAGAGAGAGAGAAGATCCTGAAATCTCCCGTCCTGGTCAGCTCCTGTCGAGGAACTCCTGAGGGGGGCTGCGGCGGAAGTGAGGGGCACTAGCAGAGGCTTGGAGGGGGGCAGCGGCTGGACAAGCAGGGCTGGCGGGTCAGGATGAGCGGGCACTTTCAGAGCTTGGGGGGTCAGGGCTGGGCGAGGCAGGGGCTGCGGTCAGGAGGTGAGGGGGGCACTGGGCAGAGCTGGGGATGGGGCAGTGGGCGCTCTGGGAGGAGTGAGGGGCCACCGGGCAGGAGCCTGAGGCGGGGCAGGGAAGATGAGATAGGGCAGGGACGGGGGACAGGGCCAAAGGGTGGGGCCAGGGGAGATGGGGGGGCAGGGCAGAACTGGGGATGGACGGGGATACCAGGGCATAGGCAGGAAACCGAGGGGACAGGCTAGGAACAGGGAAAAGGGAGCACAGGGGCAGGGGCAGGACTGGGAGCAGCCGGTGGGAGGGGATTACGGGTGTGAATGAATAGGTGGCTGTCGGTGTGGGGGATGGGAGGAGGGCAGCGGGATGTCTTTAGGTGAGGGACAGGATCTTTAAGTCCTGGTAACCTGGAGCGCGAGTGGGGGGAGGGGTCAGCACTTGCCCAGAAGCTGGACAAAGGTTCGGCCGGCGGGAGGAGAAGCAGGACAGTTTGGGTTTGGGGCTGTGGGGCAGAATTCAGGGTAATCCTTGCTGGATCGGAGCACGCCTGAACCCCAGAAGGACATGGGACGGAGGGGAGGAGTCCTGACTGTGCCTGCAAGCTCTGCTGTAACCTGTGTTTCTGTTGTCCAATAAACCTTCTGTTTTACTGGCTGGATAAAAGTCACTGTGGGGTCTAGGAAGAGGGGTGCAGGGCCGGACTCCCCCAGACTCCGTGACACGGGGGCAGGGCAGAACTGGGGGATGGGACGGGGATAAGGGGCATGGCAGGACTAGGGGGCAGGCCAGGGGCAGGGAACAGGAGACGGGGGCAGGCCAGGGGGGGGGTATCTGTGACGACGAGATGGGTCCCAGGCCCCAGCAGCAGACAGGGCTGCCCCGAGAGCAGCAGGATGAGGTGGCAGCGATAGACGCCCGAGTCGTCACCCCACAGGGCCCAGATGCTCAGGATGCAGGTAGAGCCGTTCTCCAGCCAGGCCTGGCCCAGCCCATTGCCAGGAGCCCCTGGTACCAGCTGGCCCTGAGGGCCCCTGGCGGCAAGGGGGGCTCTACAGTGCAGCTCATCTCCAGGGATGCCCCCTCCGTCCAGGCTGCCCACGGGGGAGGCTGCCCCATCCAAAACTCAGCACCCCCAGGCAGTAACTTGGGAGGGGGAGGAGAGTTGGAGCTGGCTGGGGAAATGGAGGAAGACCCAGGGTTGGGGTCTGGGCTCCCTGCCCCCCAGATAACAGGGCTGAGGGGTCCCGTTCTCTGTACCCGCAAGCCCTGCTTGGGACTCTGTTCCTGCATCTACTAAACCCTCTGCATTCCCGGCCGGCCGGGCGTCCCGGGAATCGCAGGGGTGAGAGACTCATCACCCTAGCACCCCGTGCTGGCCACTCTGGAATTAGCACCATTCCTTCCACAGGGCACCCACCTCACGTGGGGTCTCACTTGCCATAACTCCCGCTTCGCTATCTCCACCGCAACCCATGTCCATGTCCCCGGCCCCGGCCCCGGCCCCGGCCCCGGCCCGCCAGGGCAAGACCCCACTCTGCTCGCTTGAGCAACCCTTTATATATGGCCCCTGCAACAAGCCACTTCCCGAGTGGCTCGCTTAGGGAGCCCTTCTCTAATGGGAGGGTTCTGCGCCGGCTCCCGCTGGCCTGTTTTAACCCTTCCTCCCGTGTGGAGCAGCTGCCCCAGCGCAGCACCGCAGAGCTCGTGCATATTGCAAGGCAGGAGTGATGCAGACACGTTACTGAGCTGCACAGCCCCCCCAAGACAGGAAATGGGGGGTTGGAGAGAATAGGCCGAAGAACCACAAGAAACAAGTCTGCTTTCAATTTGGAGAAAGTTTTCCTGAGCAAGTCTCACCTGCCCAGTCCTGCTGCTCACAGACTCAGAGTGGGGGGCAAGATTCTGGGGCCTGCGTTGTGCAGGGGGTCAGACTAGAGGATCATAATGGTCCCCTCTGACCTTAAAGTTGATGAGTCTATGAAGTGGGGGGGTGCAGGGCCCGGACTCCCCCACACCCCCTGACACCCCCCACTGAGATCAGGGCCCCCCCGATGCCTGCCCCCCCCGCACTAGATTGGGGCTCCCTCACCACCCAGCCTCCACCACCCGAGACCGGGGCCCCCTTGCGGCCCAGCCCCCAGCCCCCGAGCGAGGACCAGCCCCTGCCCTGCAGCTCCTGTCAGCTCTATGCATCTGACAGCGGAGTCACCACGCTGGCGGGAGTGCAACCCGCCTGGCACACAGCTCCCCCCATGGGGCCGGCTCCCACTGCCCCCGCCCCTGCGCCCGGCTGCTCTGTGGGGCCCAGCAGCGGCTCTGAGCTCAGAGTCCCTGGGGGCAGGAAACGGGCGGGGGGGCAGTGACATGGGGAGGAGACGAGCGCAGGGCCGGAAATGGCAGCAAGAGCTGGGGGGAGGCAGAACT
>NC_133772.1:495767-497473 GCF_003597395.2 Chelonoidis abingdonii
TACCGGCCCCCACCCACACAGCGCTCCATGGAGCCAGCCCCACCCCTATCTACCCAGCCCCACCGCGCCCCAGCCAGCAGCCCCACCCCACCTACGCAGCCCCTGCCCCCAGCCAGCCAGCCCCCCACACTCCAACACACGGCTTCATGGAAGCCAGCCCACCCCCCTCTACCCGCAGCCCCCGGCCCCAGGCAGCCAGCCCCCCACACACACACAGCTCCATGGGCCAGCCCACCCCATCTACCAGCCCCCCGCCCCCAACAGCCCCCACCCCATCTACGCAGGCTCCCCGGCCCCGCAGCCACCCCCCCCACACATCACAGCTCCATGGAGCCGACGGCCCCCACCCCACATTTGCTTTTTAAAACCCCCCCACAAAGCCCTTCATTTTTTTACTCTGTTTTTTCTCTTTTTTTCTTTTTTTTTTTGGGCTGAGATCTAGGAGGAGGGAATGGAGGGCACAGATCTGGGGGAGGAAATAGGAGGCACAGATCTAGGGGGAGGGAATGGGGGGCACAGATCTGGGGGAGGAAATGGGGGGCTGAGATCTAGGGGGAGGGAATGGAGGGCACAGATCTGGGGGGAGGGAATAGGTGACACAGATCTGGGGGAGGAAATAGGGGCACAGATCTAGGGGGGAGGGAATGGGGGGCACAGATCTGGGGGAGGAAATAGGGGGCAGAAATCTGGGGGGTGGGAATGAGGGGCACAGATCCTGGCAGGGGGAAAGAAAAGGAGCTGTGACAATGCTGCCCGTGGGAGCCAGCTGAGGAAGTTGGGGTGTCGGGGGGTGGGGAAGGAGAGTGGCTGGGGGTCTCTGTGATGGCTGGAGAGGCCCCAGACCGACCCCTCTCTCTGCCCCCCCAGGACTGGAGGGGAAGCCATTGCTGCAGGAGCTGGCACGAGGCTACGTGGCAGCGATGGGTGACATGGAGGGGCGGAAACCCGGCCCCACCAGCATCCTGGGTACGGTAGGGGTGCATCCCCCCATGCCTGGCACCCCCTGGGCACGGGGTCCCCCCCCACGCCCAGCACCCACTGGGCACTTGGGCCCCCCATGCCTGGCACCCCCTGGGCACTGGGACCCCCCGTGCCCACCAACCCCCAGCTGCCTCCTGGGGCCCCCTCCACTGCCTCGTCCAGCTGCCCCACATGCCCTCCGCAGCCCAGCAGCCCCCACACCTGTGACATGGGGGGAGTATGGGGGGGTCCCCAGGGCACATGGGAGGTTGTGGGCTGTGCATACCTGGGCTGGGTGTGGGAGGGCCAGGGCCGGGAGGGGGAGTGCTATTTTGGGGACCCTGCAGGATGTTTGAGTGACCCCCACTCTGTCTCCCCCCAGGGACGTCCCAGCTGCGCCCGGGCGAGCCGGCCGGGTACCGGATCCCCTTCAACCCCAGTGCCACCGGCTGCGGGGCTGCCATGCGCTCCATGGCCATCGGGCTCAGGTGGGCAGCAGGGCCCCAGGGGCTATGGGGCACCCCGGGGAAGGGGGGTGAAGGGGGAGTGGGGATCCCCAGGGCTATGGGGCTCCCCAGTGGCTATTGGGCACCCTAGGGAAGGGGGCAAAGGTGGGGGTGGGACCCCAGGGGCTATGGGGCACCTCAGGGAAGGGGGGCAGAGGCGGGGGCAGGGACCCCAGTGGCTATGAGGCACCCTGGGGAAGGGGAGCAGAGGTGGGGGGCATCAGGACGATGGGAGCTCTG
>NC_133772.1:497573-501307 GCF_003597395.2 Chelonoidis abingdonii
GCGCAGGGCAGGGGATGGGAAAGGGGGCACAGAACCCCTGGGGGGCAGAGCAGGGGTGCCAGGCGCAGGGCAGGGGATGGGAAAGGGGGCACAGACTCCCCGGGGGCAGAGCAGGGGTGCCAGGTGCAGGGTGGGAGATGGGAAAGAGGGGTGAGGCCAGAGGAGTCAGCGGCCTGGTCTCATCTCTGCCCCCACAGGTACCTGGCTGAGCGGGGCCTGGCCGAAGGACACGGCCCCCCGCGGTTCCCCTCCCCCTATGGCCCAGCAGAGCGGGACGGGATCTACCAGACCTTCAGCCTGGATGGCTGGGCAGGGCGCAGCGGACACGACGCCCCCATGATCGCCTACGACGCGCTGCTGGGCGCTGGCGACCGCTGGGACGAGCTCTGCAGTCGGGCCATGTTCCACGGGGGTAAGTCTGGCTGCCCTAGAGCCAGCCGCATCCCAGCCCTCATGCCAGGATACACAGCCCCTGGTGCCCCGCCCCAGAGCCAGCTGCATCTTGGCCCCAATGCCGGTATACACAGCCCCAGGCATCCCGCCAGAGAGCCAGCCGCATCCCGGCCACAGTATACACAGCCCCTGGTGCCCCGCCCCAGAGCCAGCCGCATCCCGGCCGCAGTATACAAAGCCCCTGGCGTCTCACCCCAGAGCCAGCTGCATCTTGGCCCCAATGCCAGTATACACGGCCCCAGGCATCCCACCAGAGAGCCAGCCGCATCCCGGCTGCAGTATACACAGCCCCTGGCACCCTGCCCCACAGCCAGGCACATCCCTGCCCCAGTATACACAGCCCCTGGCATCTCACCCCAGAGCCAGCTGTATCCCGGCTGCAGTATACACAGCCCCTGGAGCCCTGCCCCAGAGCCAGCCGCATCCCAATGTCAGTGCACACAGCTTGTGGCCCCAGAATCTCCTCCACTTCCCTTGGCTACCTGACCAGACTCTCCCAGCCAGGGCAGGGCCCAGGGCACCCCCAGATCTCATCCTCCTGCCTGGCCAACCTCCCTGTCCCCTCCAGGGACTGCGGCCCCAAGACCACCCCCCCAGCTGGGCTCCAGCTGCCACAGGCCCTGCTCAGCCCCCCAACCTCCACAGCTGCAGTGGGGCAGGTTAATTGGCCCCGTGTGACCCATAATGACCCACTCAGGGCTCATGTGAGGCAAACACCCCATCGCAGGATCCCCGGGTGCCCAGCCCCCACCTCAGAGGGGTCCCTGGGTGCCCCGCCCCAGAGGGGCCACGTCTCACCTGTGCCAATCTCCCCACAGGAGACAGCGACTCGACGGGTGTCATTGCGGGGTGCTGCTGGGGGCTGGCGCATGGGCTGGCCGGGGTCCCCGAGGGGAATCACCGACACCTGGAGTACCGGCACCGCATGGAGGCAGCCGCTGACCGGATCCACGCCCTGGCCTGGGGGGAAAGCGTCCCATGAGCGGGGGGACTCCCCCCAAGCACCCCATTCCCCCGGCACTGCCTGGACACCCCACCACAGGCCAGGGCTGGATTTGGGGGGTCCCCCATTCCCCAGACACATGGGGAAGGGCAGCAAATTCCCAGCCTCCGCAGTGCACCCTCCTGCCCCCCCATGAGCCACGGACCCCCACCCACTAGCACCTTCTACTGCTGCACCCAGGACACCAGGCTCCTGTCTCCAGGGGTCTCCCAGGTCAGCATCGGGCTGCTTCTGGCACCATCCTGCTCAATAAACCCCTGTCTCCTGCCTTCCCGTGCCAGCAGGGGTCATTTCGGGGGGGCCCAGGGCCCATGCATCCCCCGGGGGATGGGCGAGGCCAGGGTGCAGGGGAGGAGTGGCCAGAACCCAGGTATCCTGCTGCCTGCAGTGCAGCACCCCCAGCACCCCACTGATCCCAGCACTGACTGCCAGGGAAGGGCCCCCCATGACCCCCAACGCCAGCTGCCTGCTGCGCTGTCCCCTCCTGGCCCTGCCCCACAATCCCTTGGTGGGGGATCAGCCCATGGGAACCCAGGGCCCCCTGCTCCAAGGGCTGTGCCCCCAAACCTGTTACTGGCTCCCCAGAGGGGCCTGCAGCCCCACGCTTACTGCTCAGCCCCACCCGACTGGGCCCCATCAGCCATTAAACCAGCTCCTGTCAGCACCCGCTCGCTCTGCCCCCAGCTGCTCCCAGCCCTGGTCACTCAATCAGGGTGAACTGCAAACAGACCGGGGCAGACAAACCCCAGATGCTGGTGGATCTTCCAATACTGAGATTTACCAACCAGCCCAAAACAGCTTCTCTAGCAGCTCGCTGGTTACTCAGAGTCCAAACCCCGCAGGTCCCCGCAAGTGCCCAGCCTCAGGCCTCCGGNGACGCTTGCCCCGCTTCAGGGAACTGGGGGGGGCCCTGGTCTGAGCGGTGGCTCTGCCCCCAGGCCTGGGGGGAAAGGGGTCTCCATGTGGGGCCCCTGACAGACGCTTGCCCCGCTGCAGGGTACCTGGGGGCCCTGGTCTGAGCGGTGGCTCTGCCCCCAGGCCTGGGGGGGAAGGAGGGTCTCCGTGCAGGGCCCCTGACGGACACTTGTCCTGCTGCAGGGTACCTGGGGGCCCTGGCCTCAGCTCTCTTCACGGCCTACGCAGTGCGGGGGCTACCCCTGGTGCAGTGGGGGGCCGGCCTGCTGCAGACGCTACCTCTGGCCCAAACCTATGTGCAGGACGCGGGTGTCGACACCCAGCCCAACCTGGATGCCTGGGGGTACTTCCCCCAGAAATGGGTCTGGTGAGTGTGGGGGGAAGAAAGGGGGACAGAGCCCCAGGTGAGGCTGGGGGTGCCAGGCGCAGGGTGGTATGTGGGAAAGGAGGGGGGCTCAGACCCAACGAGGGGCAGAGCAGGGGTGCCAGGCATGGGCGGGGGATGGGAAAGTGGGCACAGAACCCCTGGGGGGCAGAGCTGGGGCACCAGGTGCAGGTCAGGGGATGGGAAAGGGGGCACAGAGCCCCCGGGGGCAGAGCAGGGGTGCCAGGCACAGGGTGGCGGATGGGAAAGGGGGCTCAGACCCAACGAGGGGCAGAGCAAGGGTGCCAGGTGCAGGGCGGGGGTTGGGAAAGGGGGCACAGACCCCCCAGGGGCGAAGCAGGGATGCCAGGCACGGGCGGGGGATGGGAAAGGGGGCACAGAACCCCCAGAGGGCAGAGCAGGGGTGCCAGGCGCAGGGCAGGGGATGGGAAAGGGGGCACAGAACCCCTGGGGGGCAGAGCAGGGGTACCAGGCGCAGGGCGGGGGATGGGAAAGGGGGCACAGACTCCCCGGGGGCAGAGCAGGGGTGCCAGGTGCAGGGCAGGGGATGGGAAAGGGGGCACAGACCCCCCGGGGGCAGAGCAGGGGTGCCAGGCGCAGGGCAGGGGATGGGAAAGGGGGCACAGAACCCCTGGGGGGCAGAGCAGGGGTGCCAGGCGCAGGGCAGGGGATGGGAAAGGGGGCACAGACTCCCCGGGGGCAGAGCAGGGGTGCCAGGTGCAGGGTGGGAGATGGGAAAGAGGGGTGAGGCCAGAGGAGTCAGCGGCCTGGTCTCATCTCTGCCCCCACAGGTACCTGGCTGAGCGGGGCCTGGCCGAAGGACACGGCCCCCCGCGGTTCCCCTCCCCCTATGGCCCAGCAGAGCGGGACGGGATCTACCAGACCTTCAGCCTGGATGGCTGGGCAGGGCGCAGCGGACACGACGCCCCCATGATCGCCTACGACGCGCTGCTGGGCGCTGGCGACCGCTGGGACGAG
>NC_133772.1:503177-515117 GCF_003597395.2 Chelonoidis abingdonii
GGGTTAGAGCAGGGGGGCTGGGAGCCAGGACTCCTGGGTTCTGACTCTGGGAGAGGAGTGGGGGCTGGTGGTTAGAGCAGGGAGCCAGGACTCCTGGGTTCTCTCCCCAGCTCTGGGAGGGGAGTGGGGACTGGTGGGTTAAAGCGGCGGGGGGCTAGGAGCCAGGACTCCTGGGTTCTCTCCCCAGCTCTGGGAGGGGAGTGGGGGCTGTTGGGTTAGAGCAGGGGGGCTGGGAGCCAGGACTCCTGGGTTCTGACTCTGGGAGGGCAGTGGGGGCTGGTGGTTAGAGCAGGGGGGGCTGGGAGCCCGGACGCCTGGGTTGTCTCCCCTGCAGGACCGCACTGGGTCCCTGAGTGTGTCTCTTTATTCCAGCACCGGCAGCTTGGAGCCGATGAAATCGAAGGTGAGAAGCCTGTGGGAGAGGAGTGGGATCTAGTGATTAAAGCAGGGAAGGAGGGGTGGGGCTGGGAGCCCGGATGCCTGGGTTCTCACTGCAGCCCAAAAGAGAAAGGGGCCTCGCAGGTTGGTGCAGGAGCCCCCAGTACCAGCCCCACCCCCAGGAGGGCTGTGGGGGAACATGGGTTTTGCAGGCATCCCAGGACTCCTGGGTTGTGCCCCCGGCTCGGGGAGGGGTCCCAGCACTCCTGGGTCCTGGGCTGCGGCAGGCAGGGGTCCCAGCAGTCCTGGGTTCCCCCCAGAGTGGGCTCACCCCGGCTGGTTCCCCCGGCAGAGCTACGCGAGGCCTTCGCAGAGTTCGACAGGGACAAGGACGGGCTGATCGGCTGCAAGGACCTGGGCCAGCTGATGCGCAGCATGGGCTACATGCCCACCGAGATGGAGCTCCTCGAGCTCTCGCAGCAAATCACCATGAACTGTGAGCCAGGGGTGCCCGGGGCGCGGGGCTCTTAGCAGAGGGGTACCTGGGAGGGGGCAGGGCTCCTAGCAGGGGGGTGCCCGGGAAGGGGCAGGGCTCCTAGGAGAGGGGTGCCCAGGGGGTGGGGCTGCGGCTCTTGGCAGGGGGGTGCCCAGGAGGGGGCAGGGCTGCTCCTAGGAGAGGGGTGCCCAGGGGGCGGGGCTGCCAAGGGGTTGTGGCTCCTGGTAGGGGGTTGTGGCTCTTGGCAGCGGGGTGCCCGGGAAGGGGCAGAGCTCCTAGGAGGGAGATGCCCGGGAGGGGGCGGGGCTGCTCCTAGCAGGGGGGTTCCCGGGAGGGGGTGGGTTCCTAGCAGGGACCCCCCAGCTGACACCCACCCTCTGTTGCAGTGGGGGGGCGGGTGGATTTTGAAGACTTCGTGGAGCTGATGACACCCAAGCTGCTAGCCGAGACGGCCGGGATGATCGGGCTGCAGGAGATGAGGGACGCTTTCAAGGAGGTGAGGGAGAGAGAACCCAGGCATCCGGGCCCCCCGCTCTAACCCACCAGCCTCCACTCCCCTCCCAGAGCTGGGGAGAGAACCCAGGAGTCCTGGCTCCCAGCCCCCCTGCTCTAACCACCAGCCCCCANGCTCGCTGGTTACTCAGAGTCCAAACCCCGCAGGTCCCCGCAAGTGCCCAGCCTCAGGCCTCCGGCCAGACACACACGGCAGATCAGATGATGATTCCTGAAAATCTTCTCTCACCATATAAAGAAAAGGTTCTTCCAACCCCAGACGATCAGCCACACACCCAGGTCCAATGAGAACTTAGATCTGACCCAAAATCCCTGCTACAGCCAGTTCTTATTAACTAAGCTAAAATTTATTAAAAAAGGAAAGAGAGAGAGAGTTGGTTCAAAGATCAATCTACAGACAGACGTGAATTCAATTCTTGAGGTTCAGACACAGCAGAGATGAGCTTGTAGTTGCCTAAAGTCCTTTCAGAAACAGCCCAGAGGTTACGGTCCAATGTCCATATTCAGGGTGGCTCCAGTCAGTGACTGGGGATCTCAGTCCTTATGGTTAAGGTTTCCCCCTCTTGAAACCCAAAGCAGATCGGAGATGAAGCAGGATCGTGTCCCAGGGTTTTATACATTTCCAGCAGCCTTTGGGCCTGAGAAAACAATCGGCTGAACTCTCCTTCTCCCAACCAGCCTGGCAATTAGCACAGGGGAATTTATCCATTGAACAGTTCAGAGGCAGGTCAGCACAACGGACAATAAGACTATTTCACTCCAGTGTCTTTTTAAATGTTAATATTCCTGTTTTGCTCTTTGACTCAAAGCTCTAGCGATAGACAAGCCTTGTTTGCCGCCATCCCAGGCCCTGAGCAAACCTCTCCCCTTCTACCGCTACCGATGCGGCTGCATTTCCCAGCTCGGGTCATTGACGTCATTGACAGACCGTCCTAAGCAGCCTTAAGGTTCACCCCTGGGGCAGGTCAGGCTGGGGGGTAATTAACTCTTCCTGGCCCTGTCACCTTCCAATGAGATATTATACTAAACTCATTATGTCACACACACCCCAAAATCCCCAGCGTGCCCCTCCAACCTCAGTTGCTCCCCCGCTCTGAGCCTCCCAGCTGGGCAGTCAGCTGGACCAGACACCTGGGTTCCTTGCCTTGTCCTCCTGCCCATTGTCCACATGCAACCTGGGAGAAGCCACCTGCCATGGAGATGGGCAGAAAACCCATTAGCCTAAGAGCCGAGGAGGGGGCTCTCCCTCGGGACTAGCCACCTCAGCACCCGGGCCCTCCCACCAGGGTGATGTGAAGAGACAGCCTGGGCACTGCCCCAAAGGACAAACTGGGGCCAAGGGGCTGAGCCTGTCCCATTCGCCCCACCCACCCTGTGTGATAACCAGAGCAAGACTCCTGCTGAGAGGCTCAGTGATACCACACAAGAACCCAAATCAAGGAGACAAGAAGCAGGCTGCTCCCTGCGGCAGGGAGAGACAAAACAGGCTGCTCCCTGCGGCAAGGGACTTCACTCACCTCTTGCTCTAGCTGTCTCCACTGCACCCTGCAGCCGGCTCAGTTCTGTGTGAGTGGGTGGGGGCGGAAGCTGGACTAACTTACAGCATTAAAAGCTGCACTGGGTGAGCTGCATTCACATTAGCAGCACTTTGCTGTACTTGGGGGGATGGGATCAGGCAGTGAGAGCCTTGTGAGGGGGAAGTTTTCTTGAGGTGGAATTGTCAAAGCAAGGTCTCACAGGGTAGAATAGTGAGGGGGGAGGTAAGGGAGGTCCCCATATCTCAGGGAGCTCTGGGCAAGCAGAGAGGGATTCTGCCCCCAACCCTGACTGAAGCCCCCAATGGAGGAGGAGCTGAGCTGGGTTTTCTGGGGTCTTGGGGGTCTCTTGCAACTCCCACAGTAACACAGGGGGGTCATCCCATATCACCCAGCAGAGAGGGGCTTCTGCCCTACTGAAAGGGCTAATCTCCCCCATGGGGGGAATCTCCTGTAACGGACACCAGTGATATCCCATAAGAGACCCCAGCCCCACCTCCATACCCCATGTTGGGATTGAACCCCAGAACGGGGTCCTACACCCCACAATTCCCCCCTGTGAAGTTTGCCATCCCATAATACCCCCAGTCCCATATGCTCGGTGCCCCGGGGGTGGGGGGGTTAGCCCTCCTCCCACAACAGGGTTCTGGAAACCAAGGTTCCTGCACCCCAAATTTCCACCTTAAAAGCTTTGAAGGGGACACTCCATGAAACCCCCTGCCCTGCCTTTGCGGAGGGGCTGAGTTGCAGGGAGCACCCCCTGGGGGTCACCAGTGGGATGTGAACCCAGGACCCTAATCAGCGACATAGCACTGAGCCCTCTGCATCTGAACCGGCATCCTGGCTCCCAGCCCCCCTGCTCTAACCACCAGCTCCCACTCCCCTCCCAGAGCCAGGAGTGAACCCAGGCATCCGGGCTCCCAGCCCCTGTACCAGCCAGCAGATGTTGGCCAGGCGGATTTATCCAGCAGCTGCCCTGTTCGGGATGGCGATAGGTCGCGGGGGTGAGGATAATCCCCTGGTGTGGGAGCGACTATAAACCCCCCACCCAGCCTGGCACGGCTGCCTCCTCCTCCAGCCACAGCTCCGGCTCCGGGGCAGCAGCTGGCACCATGCAGAACACCCTGGGGCCTGCCTGCATCTTCCTGCGCAAGGGCATCGCCGAGAAGCATGGGGTGAGATGCCTGGTTCTGCCAGGGGAGCGGTGGCTGGGCGCCAGGACTCCTGGGTTCTCTCCCCAGCACTGGGAGGGGAGTAGGGGCTGGTGGTTAGAGCAGAGGGGCTGGGAGCCAGGACTCCTGGGTTCTGACTCTGGGAGGGGAATGGGGCTGGTGGTTAGAGCAGGGGGGGACAGGGAGCCAGGACTCCTGGGTTCTCTTCCCAGCTCTGGGAGGGGAGTGCGGGCTATTGGGTTAGAGCAGGGGGGCTGGGAGCCAGGACTCCTGGGTTCTGACTCGGAGAGGAGTGGGGGCTGGTGGTTAGAGCAGGGGGGCTGGGAGCCAGGACTCCTGGGTTCTGATCTGGAGAGGAGTGGGGCCTGGTTGTTAGAGCAGAGGGGACATGGGACAGGACTCCTGGGTTCTGACTCTGGAAAGGAAATGGGGGCTGGTTGTTAGAGCAGGGGGAACTGGGAGCCAGGACTCCTGGTTCTCTCCGGCTCTGGGAGGGGAGTGCGGGCTATGGTTAGAGAGGGGGACTGGGAGCCAGGACTCCTAGGGTCTGACTCTGGGAGAAGAGAGTGGGCGGCTGGTTGTTAGAGCACGGGGGGCTGGAGCAAGGACTCCTGGGTTCTGACTTGGGAGAGGAGTGGGGGCGGTTTTAGAGCAGGGGGCTGGGAGCCAGGACTCCTGGGTTCTGACGTCTGGGAGAGGAGGGGGGCTGGTTGTTAGGCAGGGCGGCTGGAGCCAGGTACCTGGTTTTGACTCTGGGAGGGAGTGGGGCTGGTGGTTAGAGCAGGGAGCCAGGACGCCTGGTTCCTCCAGCCTCTGGGAAGGGGAAGTGGGGGTAATGGTTGAGCAGGGGGGCTGGGGCCAGGACTCTGGGTTCTGACTCTGGGAGAGAGTGGGGGCTGGGTGTTAGAGAGGGAGCCCAGGAAACTCCTGGGTCTCTCCGCAGCTCTGGAGGGAGTGGGGGCTGTTGGGTAGAGCAGGCGGGCTGGGAGCCAGGACCTCCTGGTTCTGCACTCGTGGGAGGGCAGTGGGGCTGGTGGTTAGAGCAGGGGGGCTGGGAGCCGGACGCCTGGGTTTCTCCCCTGCAGGAAGCCGCACTGGGTCCTCGAGTGTGTCCTTTATTCCAGCACCTGTCAGCTTGGAAGCCGATGAAATCGAAGGTGAGAAGCCTGTGGAGAGGAGTTGGGACTAGTGATCAAGCAGGGAAGGAGGGGTGGGGCTGGGACCCGATGCCTGGGTTCTCAGTGCAGCCCAAAAGAGAAAGGGGCCTGCATGGTTTGGTGCAGAGCCCCCCAGTGACCCGCAACCCACCCCCAGGAGGGCTTGTGGGGGAACATGGGTTTTGCAGGCATCCCAGACTTGGGTTGTGCCACCGCTCGGGGAGGGTCTCCAGCATCCTGGGCGATGGCTGCGCAGGCAAGGTCCAGCAGTCTGGTCCCCCAGAAGTGGCTACCCGGCTGGTTCCCCGGCAGAGCTACGCGAGCCTCGCAGAGTTCGACAGGGACATAGCGGGCCTGATCGGCTCAAGGACCCTGGCCAGCTGATGCAGCAGGCTAACATTGCCCACCGAGATGGAGCTCCCGAGCTCTCCGCAGCAACACCATGAACTGTGAGCAGGGTGCCCGGGCGCGGGGCTCTTAGCAGAGAGGTCCTGGGAGGGGCAGGGTGCCTCAGGGGTGCCCGGGAAGGAGGCCGGGCCTCTAGAGAGGGGTGCCCAGGGGGTGGGGCTGCGGCTCTGGCAGGGGGCGTGCCCAGGCAGGGGGCAGGCTGCTCAGGAAAGGGGTGCCAGTGGGGCGGGCTGCCAAGCGGTTGTGCTCTGGTAGGGGTTGTGGCTCTTGGCAGCGGGTGCCCGGGAGGCGGCAGAGCTCCTAGGAGGAGAGATGCCGGAGGCAGGGGCGGGGCTTCCTAGCAGGGGGTCCCGGAGGGGGTGGTGTCCTAAGAAGGGCCCCCCCAGCTGACACCCCCATCGTGTTGCACGTGGGGGGGCGGCGTGGATTTGAAGACTTCGTGGAGCTGATGACACCAGCTGCTAGCCGAGACGCCGGGATGATCGGCGCTGCATAGACTGAGGGACGCTTCAAGGAAGGTGAGGGAGGAGAACCCAGGCAGTCCGGGCCCCAGCTCTAACCACCAGCCTCCACTCCCTCCCAGAGCGGGAGAGAACCACGGAGTCCTGGCTCCCAGCCCCTGCTCTAACCACCCAGCCCCATTCCCGCCAGAGCTGGGGAGAGACCCAGAGTCCTGGCTCCCAGCCCCCCTGCTCTAACCACAGCCCCACTCCCTCCAAGAGCTGGGAGAAACCAGGAGTCCTGGCTTCCAGCCCCTGCTGTAACCTCCCACTCCCCTCCCAGAGCCCGAGAGAGAACCTGGAGTCCTGGCTCTCAGCCCCCCCCATTTCTAACCAGCAGCCCCTGCCTCCCCTCCCAGAGCCAGGCGAGGAACCAGGACTCCTGGCTCCCAGCCCCCCTGCTCTAACCACAGCCCCACTCCTCCTCCAGAACAGGGAGAACCAGGAGTCCGACTCCCAGCCCCCCTGCTCTAACACACAGCCTCCACTCCCCTCCCAGAGCTGGGCAAGAGACCCAGGAGTCCTGACTCCTGCAACCCCCCCTGCTCTAAACCACCCATTCCTCCCCTACAGGTCAAGAACCCAGGCAGTGGTCCCAGCCCTGCTCTCCACGCCCCCAGCCCCTCCCAGTAGCTGGGAGAGGACAGGCGTCCAGGCTCCCAGCCCCTGGCTCTAACCCCACTCCAGGGCGGGCAGCGAACCCAGAGTCTGACGCCCGCCCTCGCAGTTTTGACGCCAAACGGGGACGGGGAGATACGCTGGGACGAGGCCTGCAGCTGGGCCATGCAGCGCCTCATGGCGAGCGACTCCCCCCCGCGAGAATCAGCGACGTGGCAGGAGGCCGACATCAAACAGGGGATGGGACCGTCGACTGTCGAGGGTGCGTGGGCGCGCCCTGGGGGATGTGGGTAATGCCCGAATCGGCCAGGCGCCCACATGGGTCAGGCCCCATGGCCTGGGGGATTGTGGGTAACGCCCCGGTTCGCCAGCGCCACACGGGTCCAAGCCCCATGGCCCTGGGGATTGTGGGTAAACACACTGCTCGGTCAGCACCCACAACGGGTTAGGCCCAGGCCCTGGCAAGGGATTGTGGGTAATCCCCGGTCGGCCACGCCCACACGACTCCCGGTCTGCCCCAAGGCCCCTGGCAAGGGATTGTGGGTAAACGCGCACTCGGTCCAGCGCCCACACGGGTCAGGCCCCCATGGCCCTGGGGAAATTGTGGGTACGCCCCGTTCGGGCCAGCGCCCATACGCGCTCTGGCCCCCAGGGCCCTGGCAAGGGATGTGGGTAACGGCCACTACGCAGCGCCCACACGGGTCAGGCCCCATGGCCCTGGCAAGAGATTGTGGGCAAACGCACTGCTCGGCAGAGCCCACCGGTCAGGCCCATGGCCTGGGGGAGTCTGGGGAAATGCCCACTCGGACAGAGCCACACGGGTCAAGGCACCATGGGCCCTGGGGGAGTGGGTTAACGCCTGCTCGGCCAGCGCCACAAGAGTCGCCGGTCAGGCCCCACGGCCCTGGGGGATTTGTGGGGGTACGCCCCACTCTGGGCCAGCGCCCACAACGGTCAGGCCCCATGGCCTGGCAAGAGATGTGGCAACGCACTGCTCGGCCAGAGCCCACAACGGGTCAGGACCATGGCCTGGGGAGTTCTGGGGAATGCTCCACTCGGCCAGAGCCCCCACGGGTCAGGCACCATGGCCCGGGGGTAAGTGGGTAAGCCTGCTCGGCCAGCGCCCACAAACGGGCAGGCCAGGCCGGGGGATTGTGGGTAAGCGCGCCCACCGGCCGAAGACACACACGGGTCCAGGCCCCAAGGCCCTGGCAAGGGGGATTGTGGGTAACGCCCCGCTCACCAGCGCCCACACAGGTCAGGCCCATGGCCCTGGGGGATTGTGGGTAACACACTGCTCAGCCAGAGCCACACAGGGGTCAGGCCAACAAAAAAAGCCCATGGCCCTGGGGGATGCAGGTAACACACTGCTCAGCCAACGCCCACATGGGTCACGCCCGAGCCCTGGGGGATTTGTGGGTAACGCCCCGGTCCGGCCAGCGCCAACGGTCAGGCCCATGGCCCTGGCAAGAGAGTGTGTACGCACTGCTTCGGCCAGAAGCCCACACGGGTTCACGCCCCATTGGCCCGTGGGGATGTGGGTTACGAAGCATCGCTCGCCAGAGCCACACGGGTCAGGCCCCAATGGCCCTGGCAACGGATTGTGGGTAACGCCCTGCTCAGCCCGCGCCCACATGAGTCAGGTCCCATGGCCCTGGGGGATTGTGGGGTAACGCCCCGGTCCGCACGCCCACAAAACGGTCTACGGCCCATGGCACTGGCAAGGGATTGGTGGGTAACGCCGCCCGGCCACAGCACCCACACAGGTCAGGCCCCAGGCCCTGCAAGGGATGTGGTAACGGCGCGCTCGGTAGAGCCCACACGGGTCAGCCCCCATGGCCTGGGGGTAGGGTAACGCCTGTGTGAACCAATGTGGTTCTGGCGGACCGCAGCTGAGAGTGGCCAATCAGGATCATTGCTCAAACAGAGGCAAGTCAAGCCCTAGGCTGGGGTTTTTTCCACCTCTAAAGAAACCAAACAGCCCAGACAAAATAACTTCGGTGGTCACGCCTCTGGCTAACCGCAAGCACACAAGCAGATTTCCTTAGACACTCCAGTCTCCTTGGTATCACCACCAGTCCCTACACGTCTGGGGATTAAATGGTTATGAAAACAACACCCCAGGAAAAGAAAAAGGTTCTCTCGACCCAAAAGACCAAGCCAGACCCAGGGCCATATATACACATCAGATCTTCTCCACAAATCACTGCTGGTGCCAATCCTTTAGAATAAAATCTAAAGGTTTTAATTCATAAAGAGATAGAGGGAGAGCTAGAATTGGTTAAATGGAAATCAATTCCATAGCATGTGATGGCAAAGTCTTAATTTCAGGCTTGTAGCAGTGATGGACGTAAACTGCAGGTAAATTCCAGTCTCTGGGAACATCCCCGCTGGGATGGGTCACAGTCTCCCCCCCCCCTGTGGCAGAGCTTTCAGATGTAGCAAAGTCCCTCCAGAGGTAGAAAGCAGGATTGACGACAAAATTGGAAGATCAGGCTTCGCCTTCATATAGAACTTTTCCAGGGTGTAAGCAACACTGCTTTGTTCCGCTACGGTGGAAAGTTACAGCAAAATGGAGTTTGCAGTCACACATGGCCAGTTTCTGCTCACTCCAGTGATCACAAGAGGTAAGGCGTATTCGCCTCTCTCATGGGTCCAATTGGTTAGGTGATAGTCCTTAATTGGCCATCAAGCAGGCTAAGCAGACTGACACCAGCCTGTCTGGACTTTTTCCAGTGACACAGAACAGTGAAATACTAGACAATACAAACAGCCATATTCATTAACTTCAGCTACAGAAATGATAACAGAACACACAGACAGCATAATACCTAACCGTAACCCGTAACCTGGTCTTAGACACCTTTATATGACCCTTTACATAGGATTTGTGCCACTAAAGAACGCGTGGTTGCAACCCATGTTCTATATGGTGCCCAGTTTATGGTCAATAACGTCACAGCCTGCTGCCCAGCGCCCCACACGGGTCAGGCCCCATGGAAACCTGGGGATTGTGGGTAACGGCCCGCTCGGCCAGAGCCCCATGGGTCAGGCCCCATGGCCCTGGCAACGGATTGTGGGTAAGCTGCTCAGCCAGCGCCCAATGGGTCAGGCCCCATGTCCCTCGGGGGATTGTGGTAACGCCCCGTCGGCCAGCGCCACGGATCGGGTCATGACCCCATCGCCCTGGCAAGGATTTGTAGGCTGGTGTTGGAGGACATGGCCTGCCAAGCTCTCAGAGGGATTGTGGGTAAGAGAAACTGGCGTGAGTGGCCGGGCTTCCTGGGCTGTGATCCCCCTGGTGGGGCGGCTCCTGTGGGGCCGGGATTTCCCCCTCGCACCAGGCATCGTACAATGTGGACCCTTTCCCTGCAGAGTTGTGAAGATGATGTTCAACGCTGAGAGGGGCTGAGCCGCCCTCCCCCGAGATCAAAGACTGACCTTGGACAGGGGGTTGAGCCCGAAGCTGTCAAGTACACCACGACTGACCCAAACTGCAAGCCTCCAGCTCCCCTCACGCTCCCTGCCAGCTACCCCCCAGAGCCTTCCTCAGTCCTCCTCGCCCAGACCCCTCCACAGCCTCCCCAACAGCCTGACCCACCAGACCTCCAGCCCCACCGACTCCTGCCAGCTACCGAGCCGCAGAAGCCCCCAGCTTGCTCCCAGTCCTCCTCCGCCCCTCAGACCCCTCCCGACAGCCTCCCAACACATGGCTGTCCCAAACCTCCAGCCCCACCACCTACTGCAGCTACCCCCAGAGCCCCCGTGCCTTCCTCAAAGCCACTCGCCCCCGATGCCCTCCACAGTCTCCCCAGCACCATGTCCCCGCAGACCTCACAGCCCCACCACCTCCTGCCAGCTACCCGTGAGCCCAGTGCCTTCCTCAGCCTCCTCGCCCCCAGACCTCTGCCACAGCCTCGCCCACACCATGTCCCCCAGACCTCCAGCCCCCCGCCAGCGCTCACACTCCTCCCCCTCCACTCCCCACAGCCCTTTCCTTCCTGTCCCCGCCCCCATGGTTCTCTAGATCCCGCCATCCCCCCCAGCGCTGCTCCCCAGGCCCCTCCGTCGCAGACACACAGCCCTTGTGTGCAATAAAAGCCAGGTGCTGAACCCAGGCATTCGAGGGAGGCTTTCTTGGCCAGGGGTTCACGGTTACAACCCTGCAGCGGGGCCGAGGGGAGGCCAAGCCGAGTGCAGGGCAAAGGGCTTAGAGACGATAATCACAGTCCGCGGGGACAACATATGGATGGGAATAACCAGCTTAGCATGGGGAGTTAGGGGGGGCGAGCTGGGCTAGGTTGGCAAGGGCTGCGGGTCAGGAGTGAGGGGCACCAGCAGAGCTGGTGAGAAGGGAGGCCCAGGGCTGGGCTCACAAGGGGTTGCAGGTCAGGAGTGAGGGGCACTGGCAGAGCTGGCGGGGAGCTCGGGGCTGGGCTGGCTGCAGGTTGGGAGTGAGGGGCACAGGCAGAGCTTCGGGGGCCCAAGGCTGGGCTAGCAGGGGGCTGCGAGTCGGGAGTGACGGGCACAGGCAGAGTTTGGGGGGCAGGGCTGGGCTAGCAGGGGCTGCGGGTCGGGAGTGAGGGGCACCGGCAGGGCTGGGGTGGGGCAGGGCTGGGCTAGCAGGGGCTGCGGGTCGGGAGTGAGGGGCACCGGCAGAGCTGGGGGGCTGCGGGTCAGGAGTGAGGGGCACCAGCAGAGCTGGGGGGAGCCTGGGGCTCTGCTGGCAGGGGCTGCGGGTTGGGAGTGAAGAGCATCAGCATGGGGGTCCTGGCAGCCCATCCCCCAGTCCTCCCCAGGCACAGCTGTCTGTCATTAGGGGCTGAGATTAAATTGCGGCTTCAGCTCCAATCCTAAGAGTTTTTAATCTGGAAATATCGTTAAATGAAACGAGCAGCCGAGCCACATAATCCCCCCGGAGCCCTGGGATTGCTCCAGCACCTGGGTGTCCTGCGGCTGAGGGGGCTGGAAGGCTGAGATCGGGGACGTGGGGGGGGTCCGTATGTCTGTGGCACTGCAGGGAGATGGACATAACCTGCAGCCACCTGGCAACCCAGCTCTGCCGGTACCCCGCAACCCCCTGCCAGCCCAGCCCTGCCCCCCCAGCTCTGCCGGTGCCCCTCACTCCCGCCCCACAGCCCCTGCCAGCCCAGCCCTGCCCCC
>NC_133772.1:516232-518201 GCF_003597395.2 Chelonoidis abingdonii
CGCCAGCTCTGCCGGTGCCCCCACGCCCCGCCCCATAGCCCCTGCCAGCCCAGCCCTGGCCCACCCTCAGCTCTGCGGTGCCCGCTCAACGTCCCGACCCGCACCGCCTGCTAGACAGCCCTGCACCCCAGCTCTGCCAGTGCCCCTCACTCGCCGCCCCACAGCCTGTCACCCTGCCCGTGCCCAGCTCTCTACCATACGACATCCCCTTCCGTTTCAGTTCCTGCTCCTGGCTCCACACCCCGCACTCGGGTGTATCCACACATCCTGGCTCTCATGGGAGGGGCTGAGACCCTGCACCCACCAGGGCTGCCCATAGGATTCCAGAGGGCCTGGGCACAAGCAATTTTAGGGGCCCCGTCCATTAAAAAAAATTGCAATCTATAGAATGCTATAATTCTCGTGGGGCCAATTGCCCAACTTTCCCCCCATCTGGCAGCCCCTGGCGCCCCACACAAACGGGGGCCGATCTCGCTCCCCGCAGCTCTGGTGCCACATCCTGTCCCCAAATTGCCTCGCTCCCGTGGGTGTGCGCCACATCTCGGCCCAACAGCCGCGATCTCACTCCCCCGCGGCTCTGTGGCCACCCCCAACCCCGATCATCGCTCCCGGCGGTTCGCGCTGCGCCCGGCCCTGATCTCACTCCCTGCGGGCTCTGCAACCGCACGCCGGCCCCCAATCTCACTCCTCTGCGGTTCTGTGCTGTGCCAGCTCCCAGTCTGCTCCCCGCAGGTAATGTGCCAAACGGGAGCCAGGACTCCTGGATTCTCTCTCCGCTCTGGGAGGGGAGTGGGGGCTGGTGGGTTAGAGCAGGGGGGCTGGGAGCCAGGACTCCTGGGCTCTCACCCCAGCTCTGGGAGGGGAGTGGGGGCTGGTGGGTTAGAGCAGGGGGGCTGGGAGCCAGGACTCCTGGGTTCTCGCTCTACTCTGGGAGGGGAATGGGGGCTGGTGGTTTAGAGCAGGGGGGCTGGGAGCCAGGACTCCTGGGTTCTCTCCCCAGCTCTGGGAGGGGAGTGGGGGCCGGTGGGTTAAAGCAGGGGGGCTGGGAGCCAGGACTCCTGGGTTCTCTCCCAGCTCTGGCAGGGGAGTGGGGCCAGTGGGTTACAGCCAGGACTCCTGGGTCCCAAGCTGCTCTCTGTGATGTTGTCAGAGTGGGCTCCACCCCTTCATTAGCGCTGATTGCAGCAGGGTGTGGCTGGGCAGTGCCGGTGGGAGGGGCTATATCAGACCCCTGTGGAGACCCAGCAGGGAGCTAGTGAGCAGGGGGAGGGGGTTTCCCTGGGGCAGGGCCTTGGGGTGCAGTGTGTCTTGCACGGCTGGGCTGGCTGCCTGGGGTTCACGGGGGTGAGCTCCCTGCCCCCCCAGCCATGGGCGAGTCCCCCGTGCGGGTGGAGGTGCTGACCCAGGTAAGGGGGAGGGGGCTCTGGGGTGTCACAGTGGGGCTGGGGGACCCCTGGGGATGCACAGCTGTGTCAGGGGCAGAAAGGCTCTGGACAGTTGGGGGTGCCCCTGTAACCCCTCTCTCCCCCCAGCTGCAGCACCACGGCATCCTCCCGGAGCAGATCACCCGCTCTGCACCCTGGCGGCTCTGCGTCCGGCATGGCCCCCCCACCAGGGCCCGGGTCACTCTGCTCGACCTGCGTGAGCCCCACCGTGCAGCCACCCCAGCCAGCCCCTGCTGGCCCTTCCAGCTATGGGGGGTCTCATGGGTGTGAGAAGGGGGGCAGCGGGGGCCAGACCCCCAGGCTAGGGAACAGGGTAGGGGGTGTCCCAGGCTGACTGGAAATGGCATCGACTTCCCCTGGAGGCCCCAGCCTGACCCTCAGCCCCATGGCCTCACTGCACCCCAGTGGGGGGCCTCACCTCACCTCACCTCCCCCATGGAACAGTTGACCCGTCTGTGCCCCCAAGCGGGATATGGGGCCAGGCCCCGGGGCGCTGACCCGTCTCTGCCCCCGGCGGGCCGCGG
>NC_133772.1:531868-533326 GCF_003597395.2 Chelonoidis abingdonii
CCAGCCCAGCCCTGCCCCCACCCCAGCTCTGCCGGTGCCCCTCACTCCCGACCCGCAGCCCCTGCTAGCCCAGCCCTGCCACCCCAGCTCTGCCAGTGCCCCTCACTCCCGCCCCACAGCCCTGCCAGCCCTGGGCCCGTGCCCAGCTCTCTACCACTCACTCCCCTTCCGTTCAGTTCCTGCTCCCTGGCTCCACACCCCGCACTCGGGTGTATCCACACATCCTGCTCTCATGGGAGGGGCTGAGACCCTGCACCCCACCAGGGCTGCCCAGAGGATTCAGAGGGCCTGGGGCAAAGCAATTTTAGGGGCCCCTTCCATTAAAAAAAAATTGCAATGCTATAGAATGCTATATTCTCGTGGGGGCCAATTGCCCCACTTTCCCCCCCATCTGGGCAGCCCTGCGCCCCACACAACGGGGGCCCCGATCTCGCTCCCCGCAGCTCTGTGCCACATCCTGTCCCCAATCTCGCTTCCCGTGGGTGTGCGCCACATCCGGCCCAACAGGCCCCGATCTCACTCCCCGCGGCTCTGTGCCACCCCCAACCCCCGATCTCGCTCCCGGCGGTTCTGCGCTGCGCCCGGCCCCTGATCTCACTCCCTGCGGCTCTGCACCGCACCCGGCCCCCAATCTCACTCTCTGCGGTTCTGTGCTGTGCCCAGCTCCCAGTCTTGCTCCCCGCAGGTCTGTGCCACACCCAGCCCCTGATCTTGCTCCCCACGGCTCTATGCTACACCTGGCTCCCGATCTCACTCCCTGCGTTTCTGTGCTGCGCCCAGCCCCCAATCTCGCTCCCCACGGCTCTGTGCTGCACCCGGCCCCCACTCTCACTCCCTGCAGCTCTGCACCACATTCAGCCCCTGATCTCGCTCCCGGCGGTTCTGCGCTGCGCCCAGCTCCCAGTCTCGCTTCCTGCGGCTCTGCACCGCACCCCCCCCAATCTCGCTCCCTGCAGGTCTGTGCCACACCCAGCCCCCCAATCTCGCTCCATCCCCGCTGGTGTGAGCGGTGGGATCCGGTGCCCTGGAGCGGACTTAAGGCCCTTGGGCTGAGGGGTCAGTTCACAGCAGGGCCCCGGCCGGGCTGCTGGTTCCCATTCAGGCCCCAATCCCTGGAGCTCTCACACCTGCTCGCCCTGTTCCCCGGCGCAGACTGTGGA
Source organism: Chelonoidis abingdonii (assembly GCF_003597395.2). Classification (NCBI taxonomy): domain Eukaryota; kingdom Metazoa; phylum Chordata; order Testudines; family Testudinidae; genus Chelonoidis; species Chelonoidis abingdonii. The sequence goes on from NC_133772.1 coordinate 533,029, forward strand.
GGCTGGCCCCATACACTGTGTGTGCCCCACTGAGGCCTGGTCTACACTACGCGTTTAAATCGCTTTAAAGAGCGTTAAATTGATTTAACGCTGTACCCGTCCACACTACAAAGCCCTTTATATCAATATAAAGGCTCTTTAAATCGATTTCTGTACTCCACCCCGACGAGAGGAGTAGCGCTAAATTCGATATTAACATATCAGATTATGGTTAGTGTGGACGGAAATCGACGTTATTGGCCTCTGGGTGGTATCCCACAGTGCACCACTGACCGCTCTGGACAGCAGTCTAAACTCG
>NC_133772.1:533426-542676 GCF_003597395.2 Chelonoidis abingdonii
CTGACCCGTCTCGGCCCCGGCGGGCCGCCCGGGCGGGCCCCGGGGCGCTTGACCGTCTCTGCCCCCGGCGGCCTGATGTGGCCGTTGGGGCCGGGCCCCGCGGGCGCTGACTCGTCTCTGCCCCCGTCGGCCTGTTGTGGCCGTGGGGCCGGGCTCCGGGGCGCTGACTCGTCTTCTGCCCGGCGGGCTCGTAGGGGCCGGGCCCCGGGAGTGGCGCTGACCCGGTCTCTGCCCCCGCAGCCTGTGTGGCCGTGGGGCCGGGCCCCGGGGCGCTGACTCGTCTCTGCCCCCGGCAGGCCTGTGTGGCCGTTTGGCCGGCCCGGGGCGCTTGACTCGTCTCTGCCCCCGGCGGGTTCCGGGGCCGGCCCCGGGCCGCTGACCGTCTCTGCCCCCGGCGGGCGCAGGGGCCGGGCCCCGGAGGCGCGTGCCCGTCCTTGCCCCGGTGCGGCCGTGGGGCCGGGCCGGGCGCTGACCCGTCTCTGCCCCCGGTGGGCCGTGGGGCCGGGGCCCCGGGCGGTGACCCGTTCTCTGCCCCGGCGTCCGTGGCAAGGTGTTCGACGTGGCGCAGCACTGCCTTGGCGTGGAGTGGACCTTTGCCACCCCTGAGTTCTGGGCTGGCTGGAGCCCAACACGCTGGCGATGGTGACGGAGGAGGAGCTGTTCCACTGGGCCCTCAGCCGTGAGCACCCGCAGCCCCGCCAGGGAGGCTGCCAGGCTGCCCAGGGAGGAGATGGTCTGGTCAATGGGGGGCTAGCCTGGGGGGCCTGGTGGTGGGACTGGTTGGTGAGTGCGAGTCAGCAGGGGATGCTGGGGGAAGGCGGATGGTCAGCGTTGAGGGGATTGGGCAGGGTGTGCCAAATGGGAGGGGGCTGGTTGGCATGGTAGGTGTCAGCAGGGGATGCTGTGGGGGGGCCGGTTGGCATTGGGGGGGGTCAGGGCAGGGATGCTGGGGGAGGGGGCTGGTTGGTGGGGGAGGTCAGGCAGGGATGCTGTGTGAGAGGGGGCTGGTTGGTGGGGGGGATAGGGCGGGGGTGCAGGAGGGGGCTGGTTGGCCATCAGGCGTCAGGCAGGGGATGCTGTTGGATGGGGTCCGGTCACTCAGCTGTGGGGATGTCAGGGTATGCTTGGGGAAGGGGACGGCTGGCGTGGGGGGTGGGTCAGGCAGGGGATGCTGTGGAGGGTGACCGCCTCGGTGTGGGGGATGGGCAGGGATTGCTGTGTGGAAGCGGCTTGGGTTGGCGTGGGGGAATTGGGCAGAGGGTTGCCGTGGGGAGGGGTTACCTGTCAGTGTGGGGATTGGCAGGGTCCGTGGGAGGGGCTGGTTGGCATGGGGGCATCACGCAAGGGATGCTTTGGGAGGGGGGCAGGTCGTGTGGTGTGGGGGGTCAGGCACTGGGTGGAAGGCTGTGTGCGGAGCCGGGGCATGTTGGTGTGTTGGGGATTGAGCAGGGGATGCTGTTGGGGAGGGGGAACTGGTCGGCGTGGGGGGGGTCAGGCAGGGGATACTGTGAGGCAGGGGGTGGTTGGTGTGTGGGTGGGGGTCAGGCAAGGATGCTGTGTGGGAGGGGGCTTGTTGACATGGGGGATCGGGCAGGGATTCGTGGGGGGATGTGTTGGCAGGGGTCTGTGGGGAGGCGCGGCCTGTTGTCATGGGGAATTGGGCAGAGGTGCCGTGGAGGGGCTGGTTGGCATGGGGCGGTCAGGCCAGGGATGCATTGTGGAGGGGGCACGGTGTATACGATGTGGTTCGTTGGCGGGACCCAGCTGAGCAGTGCCAATCAGGACCAAGTTGCTCAAAAACAGCGGCTTAGGCACAGCCCATGGCTGGGGGTTTTTCCAACTCTAAAGGCAAATCCAAACCAGCCAGGACAACAGACTTCGGTGTCCACCCTCTGGCTAACCGCTAAGTCACACAAGGCAACTTCCTTAGCACTCAGTTCTCCAGTATCACCACCCAGTCCACACTCCTGGGGATGAATTGGTTATGAAAACCAACACCCCAGGAAAAGAAAAAGTTCTCTCGATCCAAAGGACACAATATACCCCTCAGGATCCTTACCACAAAGATAGAGATGAGAGCTAGAATGTTTAAATGAAATTGGAATCAATTCCATAAGTGATGGCCAAAGTCCTTAGTTCAGGCTTGTAGCAGTGATGGAGTAAACTGGAGGTTTAAGTCCAGTCTTGGGAACTATCCCCGCTGGGTTATGGTCATCAGTCCTTTGTGCAGAGCTTCAGCTTGCAGCAAAGTCCCTCCAGAGTAGAATCAGGATTGAAGAAAAATGGGATGAGGCCTTTGCCTTATATTAGGACTTTTCCAGGCGTTAAGAACAGGTCCTTTGTTTCCTAACTGTGGAAAGTTCAGCAAAATGGAGTTGCGTCACATGGGCCAGTTTTGGCACACCCTGCTGAGTCACAGGTGCATCCGCCTCCTCTCAATGGCTGTCAATTGTGTATGGTCATTGGTCCTTAATGGCTCCATCAAGCAGGCTAGCTGAGCTGACACCATACTTGTCTGGGGTGTCACCCAGAACTGCACAGACCAATTTGAAATCCAGACAGCACCAACCAATATTCATAACTTCACTACAAAAATGATACACACAAGACAACTATAATCATAACCTGTAAACCTGTAACTGGTCCGTAGACACCCTTTATATGACCCCCTTACATAAGCATCTGTGCCACTACAGAACCTTGGTTGCAAAACCCATGTTCTATATGTCCAGTTTATATCAAATAACGTCACAGTGGGTCAGTGTGGCGTGGGGATCAGGCAGGGATGCTGGGTGGGGAGGGGATTGGTGTGTGGGGGGTTCTATGCAAAGGGTGCCGTGGGAGGGTGCCGTCGGCATGGGGATTTGGGCAGGGGTGCTGTGAGGAGGGGGCTGGTTGTTGAGGGGGGTCATGCAGGGGGTCCGTGGGGATGGGCTGGTCGTGTGGGGGGGGATCAGCAGGGGATGCTGTGGGGAGGGCAGTTTGGCGTGGTGTGGGGGGGTCAGGCAGGGGTGCTGTTGGGAGCGGTGCTGGTCGGAATGGGGGGATCAGGCAGGGGTGCCGTGGGGAGGGCGGGCTGGTCGGCTTATGGGGGATCGGGCCGGGTGCCGTCGGGATGGGGGCCAGTCGCATGGGGAATCGTGGCAGGGGTGCCGTGTGGAGGGGGGCCAGTTGACATGCGGGGATAGGCAGGATTGCGGTGGGGGGGTTCAGGCAGGCGGTGCCGTTGGGGAGGGGGCCCGGTCGGCATGGGGGATCGGGGCAGGTGGTGCCTGTGGGATGGGGGCCATCGGCATGGGATCGGGCAGGTACGTGGGGAGGGGCGGTCAGCGCATGGGGGTCAGGCAGGGATGCGGTGGGGGGGTCAGGCAGTGGGGTGCCGTGGGGATGGGGGCTGGTTGGCTGGGGGGATCGGGCGGGATGCGGTTGGGGTTCAGGCAGGGTGTGCTGTGGGAGGGGGTGGTCGGCATGGGGGATTGGGCGGATGCGGATGGGGTCAGGCAGGGGGTTGCCGTTGGGGAGGGGGGTGGTTGGCAATGGGGGTTCAGGGCAGGATGCATGGGTGGATCGGGCAGGGGTGCCTTGGGGAGGGGGGCCGTGTCGACATGGGGTATCGGGCTAAAGGGGTGCCGTGTTTGGCGGGGGCGGAGGTGCTCTCTAAGCTCTAACTCTAGTTTTCCCCCCCAGCCAGCAGGCCCGAAGCGCGGCGTTCAGTTTCTTGGCGCCTTGAGCGGCTGTGGCGCACGGAGTGTGGGATTACCGGCGACGCCCAGCCGGCTCTGGTGCTGGCGCTGTCCACGCTGGGCCTGACCAAAGGAACTCCCGGGAAAGTTGTGGTCAATGTCCGGGGTGGGCGGGCCGTGGGGGGCTGGCTCCTGGAGGGTGTGGGTCGCTGTCGGGGTGGCGGAGAGTGGAATGGGCTGGCTCCGGAGGCGTGGTGGGTTAATGCCGGGTGGCGGCATGGAGGGGGTCTGGCTTCCTGGAGGGTTTGTGGGTCGTGTCGGGGTGGGCGGGGTGGAGGGCGGGCTGGCTCCTGGAGGTGTGGGTCGTAGTCCGGGGTGGCACGGGCGTGGAGGGGGGCGGTCCCGGAGGGTGTGGGTAATGCGGAGGTGCGCATGGAGGGGGCTGGGCTCTGGGGTTGTGGGTTCGTGTCGGGGTGGGCGGCGAGTGGAGGGAGGCTGGCTCCTGGAGGTTTGGGGGTGGTGCCGTGTGGGGCGGGGCGTGGAGGGGGCTGGCTCCCGGAGGCGTTGTGGGTAATGCCGCGGATGGGCGCCGTGGAGGGGGGGCTTGGCTCTGGAGGGTTTGTGGGATAATGGCCGGGGGTGGCTGGCCAGTGGAGGGGGCTGGCCTCCTGGAGGGTTGTGGGGTCTGTCTGGGCTGGGTGGGAGTGGAGGGGGCTTGGCTCCCCTTTCTCTGGAGGGTTGTGGGGTAATGCCGCTGGGTGGACGGTGCAGTGGAGGGGGCTGGCTCCTAGGGTTTGGGTAAATGCCGGTGGGGGGTGGGCTGGAGCGGGCTGGCTCCGAGGTTGGTGGGTAATGCTCGGGGGTGGGCGGGCATGGAGGTGCGGCTGGCTCCCAGGAGGGTTGTGGTAATTTGCCGGGGGTGGGCGGGCTGGAGGGGGGCTGGCATCCCAGGAGGGTTGGTGGGTAATTTGCCGGGGTGGCGGGCTGTGGAGGCGGGCTGGCTCCAGAGGTTGTGCGTAATGCCGGGGTGGGCGGCGCATGGAGGCGGGCTGGCTCCCGAGGGTTGTGGGTAATGGCTCGGGGTGGGCGGGCGCGTGGAAGGGGGGCTGGCTCCAGGAAGGGTTGTGGTAAGCGGGGTGGGCAGGGCACTGGAGGGGGGCTGGGCTCCCAGAGGGTTGTGGTAATGCCGGGGGTGGGCGCGTGGGAGCGGGCTGGCTTCCCTGGAGGGTTGTGGGTAAATGCCGGGCGTGGGCGGCGTACATGGGAGGTGGGCTGGCTCCGGAGGGTTGTGGGTAACGGGCGGGCGGGACCTGGCTCGAGTGGTGCCAGGGGTGTGCGGGCTGGAGGGGCCGGAGTGGGTAATGCCGGGGTAGGGAGCTGGATGGGGCAGTGCCAGGGCGGGGGGCAGCAGGGGAGACGGGGGCTGCACCCATCTGACCCCCTGACCCCCTCTCTCAGTTCCACGTGGTGGAGCTGGGGCCCGCGCCCAGCCTGGCCTTCAGGGGGTGGCCGGCCCGGGGACGTTCCCCAAGTGCCGTGCAGGTGAGCCTGGGAGGCATGGGGGTGGGGCGGGGACTGGGTGCCTGGCACAGCGTGGGGCTCCGTGACCCCTGCTTAAGGCGCCCGCCCCGCCCCGCCCCTCCCCGCAGTTTGCCCCCCCCACAGTCTGGCCTGCGCTGGTGCTCACCAAGCACGCCCTGGCTCTTTCCTGGCCGACCGTGGAGACGCATCAGCTGGCCTGGGACAATCGTCTTCGCCGACGGTGCCAACGCCCGCCCCCGGCCTTCGTGGGGCCTGTGCCGCAGCGGCAGTCAAGCGGAGGGCAGCCTGCCGGGGGGGCTGGGATGGGGGCGCCGGGGTGGGAGGGGAGAGCCCTGGGCAGCTCCAGCCCTGCACCCCTGACAGGCCGTCTCCTTCCCCAGCCCTCCTCTGCAGGTGCTGTCGCGCCGCCCTGCCAGCCCCTGTCTCCACCCAGCGCCTGCTGCAGCTGGTGGAGGGGGCGTGCGGCGGGGGGCTCTGTCGGGAGGGGGCTGGCGCTGAAAGGTGCAAAGCAAGGGATGGCCTGAGTTTCCCCGGCAGCCTCAGTGGGCTGGGCAGGGAGAGAAGTCGGCCCTGCGGTTCTAGCGCAGATGGGGGGGACGTGATATGGCACCTGTCGGGGGGGGTAGGAGAACCCTCTTCCGCAGCTCTCCTATCACTGAGATGTGGGGGGGGGGCCACTCTCAAAGCTGCAGTTGTCCCTCCCTGCATCCTCCTGGGCTTTTACAATAAACGGAAGAAGCTGAAACCCTGCGGCTGTGTGTGGGTCTCTTACCTGGGGGTCCAGGAGCGGGGGGAGGGCAGATGTCTCTCTGCTGGGGCCCCGGTGCAGGGGGCTCTGGTTAGAAATGCCAGGGGAACGGGTGGGAATGTTTCTCTACCTGGAGCAGGGGGCTCTAGTTAAGAATGCTGGGGGATTGCAGATGGGGGCCGCGGGGCACGGGCTGGTCTCTGGCTGGAGAGCCCAGTGCAGGGGGCTCTAGTATAGATGTGGGGGGATAGAATCGGGTGTGCGGGGGCAGGGGCTGTGTCTGGATGGGAGCCTGGACAGGGGCTCTGGTTAGTGCATGGGGTGGATGCGAGGATGGGCAGTTAGTGGGCTGTTCTGCCTGGGAGCCCAGAGTCAAGGGCTCTGGATTAGTATGCTGGGGGTGGGGGTGGGGGGGGCAGGGAAAAAATGTCTCTGGCCTGGTGCAGCCCAGAGCAAGGGCTCTGGGATAGATGCTGGGGGGGGGTGGCAAGGGAAAATGTTCTCTGCCTGGGAGCCTGAAGCAGGGGGTTAGGTGTCGGGAGGTGGGGGGGGCCCTCTCACCGCACACAGCCCCCAGCTCTGGCCAGGCCATTTATTAGTCACCAAGGGGGTAGCAGGTCTCCATCGGTTCGCAGCTGTTGGGACGGGGCTCTCAGAGGGAGCCCCAAGCCCCCTTCCCTCCTGCACCCCAGCTGTCCTGGCGCAGGGGCCCGGTGCCACTCCCGGCTGCTGTGTGGGGCTGAGCTGTCCTCTTCTGTTGTGCTGCCCTGGGGGGGGAGCTGGGGTTAGTGGAAGGTGGCAGGGCTGGGGGCAAGGCCCCGGGCGCTGGGTGAGGGGGGCAGTGTCCCTACCTGCTCTGCTCCCTGCCCGCCGGCCGCCTGGCCCCGCCGTCTCCCATGCCCTTCAGCTCATCGATGATCTCCTGCAGCAGGTCCAGCCTGGGGTGCAGGGGCAGGTTAGCCGGGGGGGGCTGGCCCCCCCGTTACACCTGCGCCCCAGTCCCAGCCCCCTTTGCCTCCCTGCTCCCTCCTACTCCTAGGCCTACAGCGATAACAGGGGCATGAGCCAGGGTCAAGCATGTGCAGCTCATGGGGTGCTGCTCCCCATAACACATGCTCTAGGGTGTTCTCAGCTGTGCTCCCTCCCCTCCCCACAAACTTGGGGGACTGCAGCAGAGGCTGCTGGGTAAAATGCTGAGGGGAGCACTGGCCTCTGCTTCCCACCCCACTGCAGGGCTGCCTGGCCACTCACCACTGCAGAGTGCCAAAGGGGCTGTCCAGGGCGGGCTCACGGGCCAGGTCGGCATGTCCCAGGCCCTGCAGACAGACAAGAGGGGCGTCGGTGATGGTGGCAGATTGGGGGGGGTGGTCCTCTCTGTTACCTGCTGCTGCTCCTGCATTCGTACCCAGGGGGAGAAATCAATGAGGGTCTGCAGGGGACGCCCGCCCCCGGGCCCTGTGCTGGCCCTGCTACGCTCCCCTGGGGAGGAGGGAGTGGTCAGCGTGGGACACTGCCCTGGCTAGTGGGGGAGGAGGGGCCCCAGGCCCTGGCAGGGGGAGGGCTAACAGCCTGGGGGCAGTCACACCCCAGGAGTGGGGGCCAGCACTGCTGGGCAGGCCCTGTGCTCCTCCCTGGTGCTGTCAGCCAGGCACCCAGGGGCTCCCGAGGTTGGCAGCAAGAGCAGCACGGCCAGGTCTCCGCAAGAGGGGCCGCCTGCTACCCCCCATCCACAGAGCTCCATGGAGCCCAGCGCGGAGGGGCTGTGGGGGAACCTACCTGGGAGGTGTGACTCACCTGCTGGGGCCATGGGTGGCTGGCCGGACCCTTTGCAGCAGGGCCCCCAGGCTGCAGCAGGGCCGCCAGGCTGCAGCACGCCCGGGTGGCCCGTTTGGCCAGCCCCACGCCTGCCACAGCATGGCTGGGCCGGGAGCACCCCGTGGAGGCTGACCAAGTCCTGCAGGGCCTGGATGCCAAGGCAAAGCGGCACTCCGGGGAGGCTTGGGCCTGATCCAGCAGGCAGGCTGAGGCTTGGAGGCTGCTCACACAGGGCAGGGCTGGGGGCCGGGCTGGCTCCTAGGGGTGACAGCACTGGAGTTAGGTGCTGGGGACAGGGGTGTAAAGCCCTGATGTCCCGACAAGCTCAATGAATACATTTTATCTACCCTGTAACGTTACCAGTTAGCTACCCCCTCAACGCAAACCTAGCATCTCTCCTGTTGCAAGAGCGCCCCAGCTCACAACTTCATGACAGCCCGTCGTAACTAACGCACGTGGCAACCCTCTTTACGCTTCCTTTCCCCAGTGCCCCCGGCAGCTACAGCTTTACACCCCACAGTGGTAAGGCTATTGGCTGAGGCACCAGGCAGGTCATGGGTAAGCTTCACCTCTCTCCCCCACGCGCTTTCCTTGGAATGGGCTGTATTTCCACATCAGGTTCTGCGTCCAGCACAGGAGACTTCCTGTGGGCAGCACCTTCCCTTCCTTGGGCATCGCTTCCCGCTCTACAGCCATATCTGCCAGTGGGGGCTGGAGTGGGGCCTCACAGGGCTGCCCCATTCTAGGCTCGGGGGGGTTGATAAAAGTAGTTAAACCCCAATCATCAGATTCATCACCAGTGATGACTGATGCTCTCCTCTTCGCGTCTCTGTTCCGTCACAGCCAGCCCATCCTAGTTCTGTGGAACAGCCTGATTGCTACTAGCAGACGTAGCGGCCATCTCTCTCCCAAGGACCCATACCAACTGCCCAATCGCCAACAAGCGATTCCTGTCAAGAGTTCTGATCTCTCTCCCTCCTTCTTCTCTCCGGAGCTGATCTATGGGCAGGGCCGGTGCAACCATTTAGGCGACCTAGGCAGTCACCTAGGGCACTAGGATTTGGAGGGCGCCATTTTCTTAGGCAGCGACTGCAGCGGCCGGAACTTCGGCCACCCCGGTCGCCGCCGGCATTTAGGCGGAGGAGCTGGGGCAGAGGAGCACAGGGAGGGCCCCTGCAGCAAGTAAGAGGGCGGAACTCTGCGCCCCAGCTCATCCCTGCCCCGCCTCCTCCCCAGGCACACGGTGGCTGCTGCACTTCTCCCGCCTCCCAAGCTTGCGGCCCCAATCAGCTTAGGCACCTGATCTGCTGCAGAGCAAAGGGCCAGTGCCCCTAAATGCCGGGCACTCTGTCTCCTAGCAACTGATGGCCTGGGCCCCCCCTCTGCAAAGGTGCCAGCTGAAGGTGCTGGAGACAAAGGGATCAGGTGACCTCCTGGCCCGGGAAAGGGGCTGAGCAGAGAG
>NC_133772.1:550739-562249 GCF_003597395.2 Chelonoidis abingdonii
GAGGAATTCTGGGAGGGAGGTTAAGTCTGAGAGCTGCCCTGGGGATGAGGGAGTGGAAGTGCAGACGGGGGGGGGGTTTGTTAGGGCTGGAGTGTCCTGGACGAAGGAGTAAGTGCAGAGGGGGGGGTTGTTAGGTCTGGAGCTGGCTGGGGGACTGAGGAGTAGAAGTGCAGACGGGGGCAATTGGGGTTTGGCTGGAGTTGGCTGGAGGATCGAGGAGTTGTAAGTGCAGACGGTGGGGGTTGTTAGTCTGGAGCTGGACTGGGGAACGAGAGAGTTGAATGCAGACGGGGGGGGTTTTAGGGCTGGAGCTGCCTGGGGACGAGGATGAAGTGCAGTCGGGGGGGTTGTTTAGGCTGGAAGCTGCCTGGACGAGGAGTGAAAGTGCAGACGGGTGGGAGTGGGGGTTGTTAGGCTGGAGCTGCCTGGGACGAGGAGTGAAGTTGCAGGACGGGGGGGCGTTGTTAGGCTGGAGCTGCCTGGGGACGAGGAGTGAAGTTGCGACGGTGGGGGTTGTTAGTCTGGGCGCTGCCTGGGAAAGGAGGAAGTGCAGACGGGGGGGGTGGTTAGTCCTGGAGCTGCCTGGGACGAGGAGTGAAGTGCAGACGGGGGGGTTGTTAGGCTGAGCTGGCTGGGACAAGGAGTGAAGTTGCAGACGGGGGGGGATGTTTAGTCTGGAGCTGCTCTGGGACGAGGAATGTGAAGTGCAGATCGGGGGGGGTGGGGGTGTTAGGCTGGAGCTGCCTGGGCGAGGAGATGGAAGTGCAGAGGGGGGGTTGTTCGGCTGGAGCTGGCTGGGACGAGGAGTGGATAGCTGCGAGACGAGAGGGGGGAAGTTTTAGTCTGGAGCTGCCTGGGGGATGAGGAGGTGAAGTGGCAGACGGTGAGGGGGGTGTTTAGGCTGGAGCGCCTGGGACGAGGTATGGTGTGAATGCGACGGGGGGGGTATGCTTGGCATGGAGGCTGCCTGGCGGGCGAGGGAGTGAAGTGCAGACGAGGGTAGCGACGGGGTTGTTATGGCTGGAGCATGCCTGGGGACGAGGTAGTGAAGTCGCGACGGGGGGGGGGGTTGTTGGCTGAGCTTGCCTGGGGGACGACGGAGTGAAGTGCAGACGGGATGGGGGATGGTTGTTAAGTCTGGAGCTTGCTCGGACAAGGAGTTGAAGTGCAGACGGGGGGGGGTGGTTGTTAGTCTGGAGCCTCCTGGGGCGACAAGTGAGTGAAGTGCAGACAGGGAAGGGGGGGTGTGTGTGTGTATGTGAGTGCTGCCTGTGACGAGAGTGAGTGCAGACTGTGTGGGGGGGGGTTAGGCTGGAGCTGCCTGGGGACGAGAGTGAGTGCAGACGGGGGGGTTGTTAGTCTGGAGCTGCCTGTGGTACAAGGAGTTGAAGTCAGACGGTGGGGGGTTGTTAGTCTGGAGCTGCCTGGGCGAGGAGTGAAAGGGCAGTACGGGAGGGATGGTTGTTACTGGAGCTGGCCTGGGGCCAAGAGTGAAGTGCGACGGGGGGGGTTGTTAGGTCTAGGAGCTGCTGGGTACAAGGCGTAAGTGCAGACGGGGTACGTATGGGGGGGCTTGTCTAGGCTTGCGAGTGCCTGGGGCGAGGAGTGAATGCAGACGGGCTGGGGGGTTGTTAGTTGGAGCTGGCTTGGGACGAGGAGTGAAGTGGCAGTGACGGGGGGGGGATCGTTGTTAGGTGTATGTTGTGGGACGAGGAGTGAACGTCGCAGACGGAGGGGAGGTTGTCAGTCTGGAGCTGGCTGGGCTATATTCAAGCGAGAGGAAGTTGCGACGGGCGGGTGTTGTGTGAGTCTGAGCTGCTTGGGCGCGCTCTCGCGACGGGGGGGGTTGTCTAGTGAGGCTGGCTGGGACTCGAGGTGTGAAGTGCAGACGGGGGGGGAGTTGTCAGTCTGGAAGTGGCTGGGGACAAGGATAGTTGAAGTGCAGGAGGGGGGTGGGTTGTTAGATGTGGAGCTGCCTGGGATGAGGACAGTGGAGAGTGAACGGGGGGTTGTGTAGCTGGAGCTTGCCTGGGGCGAGGAGTGGTGGGCAGACGGTGGGGGGGTTGTTGGCTTGGGAGCTGGCTTGGGGACGAGGAGTGAAGTGCAGACGGGGGGGGGTTGTTAGGCTGGAGCTGGGCTGGGGGACGAGTGAGTGAAGTTGCAGACGGGGGCGGTTGTTATGGCTGGACTGCCTGGGGGAGGATGAGTCAGACGGGGGGGGTTGGTTGTCTGGAGGCTGGTGGCGCGGGGGGAGATGGTTGCTCCTGAGCTGCCTGGTGTGCCGAGAGAGGAAGTGCAGACGGCGGGGTTGTTTGGCTGGAGCTGCCTGGGGGCCGAGGAGTTGAAGGTGCAGACGGGTTTCATGGGGGTGGGCGGGGTGTTGTTAGGCTCTTTGGACTGGCTGGAGGGACAGGGAGTGAAGGTGCAAGAACGGGGGGTTGCCTTTAGGTCTGGAGCTGCTGGGTGGCTATGGAGGAGTGAAGTGCAGAACGCGGGCGGGTGGGGGTTGTTCGCGGAAGCTGCACCTTGGGACGAGGTAGTGAAGTTGCAGACGGGGGCGCGGGGTTGTTAGGCTGGAGTGCTGGGGCGCAGGATAGAGTGAAGGCAGCACGGGCCGTGGGCTGTCGGCGCACTTGTTAGGACCTGGAGCTTGGTTCGTAGGGAACTTCTGGGACACGAGGAGTGTACCAGTTCAGATACTTTGTGTTGTCCCACATAATTTATGCGTTGTAGGTTCCAAGTCAACATTCGGAGCCCATACCATATTATCCGCCCAAGTAATTCTCCTCTGAAATTCCCTGTGTAGTCTGTTAACTCCATTAGTTTTGTAAAAGACTTGCCTCCTGTGTAGGTACGAGGTACAGCTAGTGAAGTGCAGAACGCGTCGAGGGCCTTACACTACCTGCCTGCGGGGAACAGGGTCTAAAACAGAGCTTGTAGGTACAGAGAACGGGACCCCTCAATCAGGTCCATCTTGGGGGGAGGAGAGGGGAGGGAGCCCAGACTCTGGCTCTGGGGCTCCCTCATTTTCCCCAGCCAGCTCCAAACTGAAACCCTCCAGCCCCTCCTCTGCCTTTGTCTCTTTCCACGGCCAGGAGGCCACCTGATCTCTTTGTTCTCCAACACCTTCAGTTGGCAGCTTGCAGGGGAGGGGCCCAGGCCAGCAGTTGCCAGGAGACAGGGTGTCAGCCGTTTTCTGTGCAGACAGTATCACAGGGGCCCACTTGGGCTCTGCAACAATCACACCCCCTGATCCCCCGCACCTAGATATCTGAGAACTGCATAGGGGAAACTGAGGCACCCACACAGTATTCGGAGAAAACTTTAAGAACATTCCCACTTCGTCACAGGGGCCAAGCCTTTCACATCCTCACTGCCAGCCCGTGCCTACCTGGCCCTGAGCCCTGGGCTAGTCACTCACACCAGCGCCATGCTCTGCAACCAGACGCTAGGGCAGGGGTCGGCACCTGTCAGAAGTGCTGGGCCAAATCTTCATTTGTTCACTCTGATTGAAGGTTCTGTGGGCCGGTGATACGTGTCAATATTTTTAGGTCTCTTTCTATACGTCTATAATATAGAACTAAGCTAGTGTTGTATGTAAAGCAAACAAGGGTTTTAAAATGTTGAAGAAGCTTCATTTAAAATTAAATTAAAATGCAGAGCCCCCCCGGACCAGTGGCCAGGACCCAGGCAGTGTGAGTGCCACTGAAAATCGCTCACATGCCGGCTTTGGCATGCGTGCCATAGGTTGCCTACCCCTGCACTAGGTGACCAGATGTCCCGATTTTATAGGAACAGTCCCGATATTTGAGGCTTTATCTTATAGAGGCTCCAACTACCCTGCGCCCCCGTCCCGATTTTTCACACTTTCAGGTACTGGGCTGCAGGGAGGAACAGCCCTGGCTGCCCAGACGGACAGCCTAGCAGCACTAGCGTGGCATGGAGGAGTCACAGCCTAGAGAAGCATGCCCTGAACCTGTGTCACCTGCCCGCTCATCTTGCTGACGTGCTCCCCCCGGATTACTGGGGCTTAGCAGCGGGTTCGCTCCTGGAGCAGCTCATGTCAAAGCTGCCAGCAGCTGAGGGGCTTTATCCAGGCTGGGAGCACTGGGCTGGCTGGGAAACGAGCCAAACATCGGTCAGGCTCAGAATCGTTGGCATGGGTGGGTGCCTCCCACAGGGGCTCACGTGTCACCGAGCAGGGGGGATAGAAAGCTGGCACTGTACAGGGATCGAGGTTTTAAATCCAGACTCCCCAAGCCAATCTTAACCCTGGACCCCAGCTGCTGGGCTGGCATTGGTGTGAGCAAGGGCTCAGCAGACGTGCTCCCAAGCACTTGAGAGCGGAGGACTTGGCATCAGGCCCAGAAGGGAGGGATGTGCCAGCCACGCCCGCATATGACAGGGCCACCTCAAGCCACCCCTCCAGCTCCCAGAGCCCCCTGCACACCTTTCCCTAGCTCCCCCCCGGGTTGCTCTCTGCAGCTGGGCCGGGTCAGGATGGGGCAGCAGGGCAGAGCCAAAGTGTCTGAATGCAGCAGCTGCCCGCAGGGAAAAATGAAAGTGGCTCCACAGCCCGGGGGGATCAAGACTGAGGATAGGGAGGGAACCAGGCTGCCAGGGCTGCTTTCGCTTTCCCTTCACCTCGGCCCGGCTGGGAACAGGATCGGCAAGGCAGCTGACGGGTTCGGGGTGCGGCTGCAGGGACGCCGCCCCAGTGCTGATGAGGGAGCACCAGCTGCCCCATGAGTGAGTTGGGAATAGGACTCGGGGCCTTTCCCTCTAGGCACCAGCTTGGCTCCAGCCGCAGGGCAGGGAGCTGGGGACAGCGTGGGAATGGGGCTGGTACTGGGTTATGCTCACCCCTCTTCTCTCCCCCAACAGGCCTCACTGTTGCTCTCCTGCTCCTCACCCAGCTCAGCTCCCTGTGGGGGCTGGGAACAGGTATGTACAGCTCGCCCCGTCGTGGGGACCCCCGCACGCAGCCCCCTCCTGCTCGCCCCGCTGTGGGGAACCCCAGATGCACCCCCCCAGCCGTGGGGAACCCTGGACGCAGCCCTCCCCCCAGCTATGGGGACCCCCAGACGCAGCCCCTCCCTGCTCGCCCCACTATGGGGAACCCCAGACACAACCCCCCAGCTGTGGGGACCCCCGGACACAGTCCGCGCCCCCCCATGGGGCCCCCTGGACGCACCCTCCGAGCTGTGGGGAACCCCAGATGCAGCCCTTGCCCCCTCACCCCACCATGGGGCCCCCTGGACGCAGCTATCCCCTACTCGTCCTGCTGTTGGGACCCCTGGACACACCCCCTCGCCAGCCATGGGGACCCCCAGCCGCAGCCCCCCCCCAGCCGTGGGGAACCCAAGACACAGCCCTCGCCCCTTCGTGGGGAACCCTGGACACAGCCACCCCCCAGCCATGGGGAACCCCAGACACAGCCCTCGCCCCACCATGGGGACCCCTGGATGCAGCCCTCCCCCCGCTCACCCCACTGTGGGGACACCCAGACGCAGCCCTCGCTCAGCCGTGGGGCCCCCCGGACACAGACTTCGCCCCACCGTGGGGACCCGCAGACGCAGCCCTCCCCCGCTCATCCCGCTGTGGGGACACCCAGACGCAGTCCCCCTCCCTGCTCGCCCTGCCATGGGGACCCCGAGATGCAGCCCTCCCCCACTCACTCAGCCACAGGGACCCCGGGACGCAGCCCTCGCTCAGCTGTGGGGCCCCCCGGATGCAGCCTTTGCCCCGCCGTGGGGACCCCCAGCCGCAGACACCCCCCCTCACCCCCTCGCTCTTGCAGACGAGCTGCCTGTGCAGCTGCCCATGACCTCGGAGGCAGTGCTGGGGAGCACTGCGCTGCTGAGCTGCACCTACCCACCCGAGGCGGACCTGATCCTGTACTGGACCCGGCTGGGGCCAGCCAGCGAGAGGAACGTCTACACCTACTACAGAGGGGAACACCTGGCCTCACATGATGACCCTGCCTATCGGGGCCGGGCCACTGTCCCAGCTGGGCAGCCCAGCCGTGGGGACGGGGCCCTCTGGCTACACAACGTGACACTGGCTGATGAGGGGAGGTACCGGTGCCGGGTAAAGAGCAACCGTGGCATGGGCTTTGCAGAGACGGAGCTACGGCTCATAGGTAAACGGGACACAGGTCCTGGGCCCTCCACGGGTGGGGAATGGCCCCTCTCAAGGGTGCCGGCTCTGATCTGGCCCCATGTCGGGGGCCTGGCTGGCTCACAGGAGTGGGACATGGAGCACAAGGCCTTTCCGCTCTGGGGGGGCCCAGGCTCTTCTCCAGCCCTGGGACTGGGCAGCATCTGTCATCAATACGATGCGCATAGGAACGGCCACAGGTCAGACCAATGGTCCATCGAGCCCAGTGTCCTCTGTGACAGTGGCCAATGCCTGGCACGTCAGAGAAGTGACCAGAACAGGCAGTTACCATGTGTCCGTCCCATTGCCTGCTCCCGTCCTGGCTTCCGGCAGGCAGAGGCTACGGACTCTCAGAGCAGGGGGTTGCGTCCCTGCCCATCCTGCTACTAGCCAGTGATGGACCCATCCTCCAGGAACTTGGCTAGTTCCTTGTTGAACCCTGGTATAGCCTTGGCCTTCACAGCATCCCCCTGGCACCAAGTTCCCCAGGCTGTCCGGGCATTGGGAGAAGAAATACTTCCTTTGTTTGATTGAAACCTGCTGCCGACTAATGTCATTGGGGGACCCCTAGTTCTTGTGTTAGGAGGAGGAGTAAATAACACTTCCCTATCTACTTTCTCCACCCCAGTCACGATTTTCTAGCCCTCTACCATATCCCCCCTTAGCCATCCCTTTCCCAAGCTGACCAGCCCCAGTCTGACTAATCTCTCCTCACACAGCAGCTGTTCCAGACCCCTCATCCTTTCTGGGCCCTTTGCTGAACCTTTCCCAGTTCCCGGCTGTCTGGTTTGAGGTGGGGTCCCCTGTCTGCTTCCCTCTCCCTTTCCTAATGATGCCCAACACCAGCGGCTGCACGCTGAGTGGGTTCTGAGAATTCTCCGCAGTGCAGCCACGATCTCTCGAGTGGGAACAGCTCACTCAGACCCCGTCCTTTTCACGTGGCTCTTTCTCACAGGTCTCTATCGTCTATCCTGGCTCCAGCCCCAGCCATGCTCCCCCTCCCTGCAGAACGTGACACTGACCTGCCTCGCAGAGGGCGGCTACCCCCTCGCCACCATCACCATCCACGACAGCACTGGCAGGGACTATGGGGCCGGGACACTGGCTGCCAAGGACCCCCACGGGCTGTATAGTGCCGCCCACACGGCCAACGTGCCCTGCTCCCCCCCCACCAGCTACACCTGCATCGTCAACACCACCTTCCTCCAGCAGAACCGCACTGGGACGCTTGTCCGTGAAGGTGAGGCCCCAGGACTCTACGGGGGGGCAGGACAGGGTTGAGGCAGCCTCGCCTGCTAGGCCAGACCCTGCCACTGACTTGGCCATGGTTTTGTCTCCCCAGAGCCGCAGCCAGCATGGAAGGGCTGGGCCAGCGTTGGCATTGGCATTGGCATTGGCTTGGCAGTGCTGGGGAGCGGAGCACTCTGGGTAAGCGCACGCCCCACTCCTGACTCATTCCCACGGCACTCTGGAGGCCCCACACGCTCACAATGGACTTGTCTTTCCTTGCTCCAGGCGGGGCAGCAGAAAAGGAAGGTGACATAGTGGGCAGGGATACTGAGATGGGGCCATATTCCATTCCCAAGCCAGCCAGTCCCTGTCCCATGGCCAAATGGGAGCTGGCACCCCCTGGAGAGGAACAGCCCCGTATCCCATTCCTCATCCCCTAAGCCAGCCAGTCCCCGCCCTGGGGACAGATTGGAGCTGACACCCTCTGCAGAACGGCCCCGTATTCCATCCCCTGAGCCAGCCAGTCCCTGCCCCGGGGCCGGATTCGACCTGGTGCCCCCTGGAGAATAGCCCTGTACGGCGTGCCATGTCCCCTGACTCAGCCAGTCCCTGCCCCATGGCCAAATGGGGGCTGGTGCCCCCTGGAGAATAGCCCTGTATCACGTGCCGTGTCCCCTGAGCCAGCCAGTCCCTGCCCCATGGCCAAATGGGGGCTGGTGCCCCCTGGAGAATAGCCCTGTATCACGTGCCCCATCCCCTGAGCCAGCCAGTCCCTGCCCCATGGCCAGATGGGGGCTGGTGCCCCCTGGAGAATAGCCCTGTATCACGTGCCCCATCCCCTGAGCCAGCCAGTCCCTGCCCCGGGGCCGGATGGGGGCTGGTGCCCCCTAGAGAATAGCCCTGTATCGCGTGTCGTGTCCCCTGAGCCAGCCAGTCCCTGCCCCATGGCCAGATGGGGGCTGGTGCCCCCTGGAGAATAGCCCTGTATCACGTGCCGTGTCCCCTGAGCCAGCCAGTCCCTGCCCCATGGCCAAATGGGGGCTGGTGCCCCCTGGAGAATAGCCCTGTATCACGTGCCCCATCCCCTGAGCCAGCCAGTCCCTGCCCCATGGCCAGATGGGAGCTGGTGCCCCCTGGAGAATAGCGCTGTATCACGTGCCCCATCCCCTGAGCCAGCCAGTCCCTGCCCCATGGCCAAATGGGGGCTGGTGCCCCCTGGAGAATAGCCCTGTATCACATGCCCCATCCCCTGAGCCAGCCAGTCCCTGCCCCATGGCCAGATGGGAGCTCGTGCCCCCTGGGCCCGTCCCCTCAGCCAGCCAGTCCCTGCCCCATGGCCAGATGGGAGCTGGTGCCCCCTGGAGAATAGCCCTGTATCGTGTGCCCCATCCCCTGAGCCAGCCAGTCCCTGCCCCGGGGCCGGATGGGGGCTGGTGCCCCCTAGAGAATAGCCCTGTATCACGTGCCGTGTCCCCTGAGCCAGCCAGTCCCTGCCCCATGGCCAGATGGGGGCTGGTGCCCCCTGGAGAATAGCCCTGTATCGTGTGCCCCATCCCCTGAGCCAGCCAGTCCCTGCCCCGGGGCCGGATGGGGGCTGGTGCCCCCTAGAGAATAGCCCTGTATCACGTGCCGTGTCCCCTGAGCCAGCCAGTCCCTGCCCCATGGCCAGATGGGGGCTGGTGCCCCCTGGAGAATAGCCCTGTATCACGTGCCCCGTCCCCTGAGCCAGCCAGTCCCTGCCCCATGGCCAGATGGGAGCTCGTGCCCCTTGGGCCCGTCCCCTCAGCCAGCCAGTCCCTGCCCCAGGGCCGGATGGGGGCTGGTGCCCCCTAGAGAATAGCCCTGTATCGCGTGCCCCGTCCCCTGAGCCAGCCAGTCCCTGCCCCAGCCAGTCCCTGCCCCATGGCCAGATGGGGGCTGGTGCCCCCTAGAGAATAGCCCTGTATCGCGTGCCCCGTCCCCTGAGCCAGCCAGTCCCTGCCCCGGGGCCGGATTCCACCTGGTGCTCCCTGGAGGGGAGTGGGCCCAGCTGTCACTCTCAGCCAGGGAAGGCAGGTCCATGACCCTCTCTGTGTTGCTCTGACAGCGGCAGAGGCAGCAGGAACCCCACCCCTCACGGGAGGCAGAGCCAGCCCGGGAAGAGGCCCTGTTGGAGGGCACCAGCCCCACCTGCACGAGGAGGAGGGACCCACCACACATCCTCCTGGTGCTGCGCCCACCCAGCCAACATCTCACAATGCACCCGTCAGTCACTGAGCTCTGCCCTGCCCCCAGCCATGCCTAGCAGCCTCCTACAGCTCGGGGCAGGGAGTGCTGGGAGCCAGGACGCCTGGGTTCACCTCCTGACGGGCTGAGGCAGTTTCCCCCTTCAGTGGGCTGGCGCTTAGCTCGGCATCACTACCCAACTCCGCCAGCACAGTCAATAAACTCTGCTCTGGAAGGGGGACACCAGGCCGTGAGATGCATTCGGTATTATTGGGCAGGCAGTGGCAGCAGAATCATTCAGGGGGATTGGGCAGGAGTGCCCCCCCCAATACTAGAGCCTGGCTGAGTAAGTCAGGCCACAATTCCCCGCTCCCAGAATCCCTCAGGGCAGGGAGGGAGGGGACAGGCAAAGAGCAGGACGGGCTGTGGGGGGCAGCGGTTCTCTCGGATGCCTGGGTTCCTCAGGGACGGCGCAGCAGGCGCCTCCAGAGCTCGTGGCGGAGGAGGTCCCGCTCTTTGCGGATGCCCTGCAGCACACTCTGGTTCTCCTGGGCTCGGCGCACTAGGTACGGCAGCACGTCCTCCACCGCCCCGTACGGGATGGACTTGTAGATGGCGTATCCCGCCTGGCCTGCAGGAGAGAGACGGTCAGCAGGGGGTGCGTGCGCTGTGAGGGGGGGGCAGTGGGGAGACACTGCGAGGGGGGTGCGGATGCCACAAGGGGGCACCTTGTGCTGGGGGGGTGGGGGGGCACCGCGCGCTGCGAAGGGGCCCGTGGGGGGCATGTACCCAAGGCCAGGGAGACGTGGTCACACATGCCCAGCAGCTGCCCGAAGCAGACGGCCCCTCTGTCCTTGGCAATGCCCAGCTCCTCCATCCTGCAAGGGGACGCGGATTAGGCATCGCGGGCGGTCTCTGCCCTGCCCCTCTGCCCCCGCCCACCCCTCCGGGCATGAAGGAGCAGTGCATGCTGGGAGTGTAACCGACCTGCGGACGGCATGGCTCACAGAGGTCTCGTTGTGGCTGGCCACAATCAGCTGGCACCGCTGCCCATCCCGTGCCACCAGCTCCAGCAGCAGGTCCAGGCAGCGCTGGTAGCTGCAATACAGAGAGCCAGTGTGGGCCCGGGACCCTGGCGTCCTGCACCCCCAAGTTCCCCCAGCGCCGGTGTGAGTCTGGGACCCCGGGGTCCTGCACCCCAAAGCTCAACAGTGCCTGCATGGGCCCAGGACCAAGGTGTCCTGCACCCTCAACCTCGCCCCCACAGGGGTCATTTCTCCTCCAGTTCAGCATGAGACGCAGACATCTGCACTCCACCACACATGCATGCAAACCATGGGGTCACCACCGGCCCCCCAGCTTCCTGTTGGGGTCAAGGCACCAGGGGCTGGGGGATGGGGGACAGATATCCAACCCCCTTCCCCACTCACCTGTGGTTGGTGGCCTCCCAGGTGGGGTGCAGAGGGTCAGGGTATCCCCCCTGCCGTTCTAGCCGCCGCTCCTGCTCCAAGTAGGCCCCACGCACCAGCTTCACTCCAAAACAGAAGCCCCGGCGCTCAGCCAGCGCCACGTCCGCACCAAGCCGCGCCAGGCAGTCCTGCGAGAGCAGCGCCAGGCTCAGGGGACAAGCCCAGGGGGCGCAGGCCGGGGGAGGGGGAGCCCTGGGGGGGAGGCTGGCCTGGGGGTGCAGGGCGGGATTGGGGTACCTGCAGGTAGCACTGGTATGTATTCCACACCCAGGGCTTGGCGCGATTCCAACGCCCCATCAGCGCCAGGGTGACGAGCGTCAGCGCAGGGTTCACGTAGGTGTACTCGGCGTCCACCAGCACCCGCACCCCCGCCTCCACCGCCCGCTGGGGGGAGACACAGTCAGAGCCCCGGCACTCACACCCCAACCCCCACCGCCCGCTGGGGGG
>NC_133772.1:564504-566963 GCF_003597395.2 Chelonoidis abingdonii
TAACAAGAAGGGTTTCTTCAGGTATGTTAGCAACAAGAAGAAAGTCAAGGAAAGTGTGGGCCCCTTACTGAATGAGGGAGGCAACCTAGTGACAGAGGATGTGGAAAAAGCTCATATACTCAATGCTTTTTTTTGCCTCTATCTTCATGAACAAGGTCAGCTTCCAGACTCCTGCACGGGGCAGCACAGCATGGGGAGGAGGTGACCAGCCCTCTATGGAGAAAGAAGTGGTTCGGGACTATTTAGAAAAGCTGGACGAGCACAAGTCCATGGGGCCGGATGCGCTGCATCCGAGGGTGCTAAAGGAGTTGGCGGATGTGATTGCAGAGCCATTGGCCATTATCTTTGAAAACTCATGGTGATCAGGGGAGGTCCCGGATGACTGGAAAAAGGCTACTGTAGTGCCTAGCTTTAAAAAAAGGGAAGGAGGAGGATCCGGCAAACTACAGGCCAGTCAGCCTCACCTCAGTCCCTGGAAAAATCATGGAGCAGGTCTGTAGAATGTGCGGACTCACCCCTGTGGCACCTCCTGCTGGTCTGTTCTCAGGAATTAGCTCACTGCCAGCCAGGAGCACCCTCTGCAGGCCAGTGATCCGCCTGTCCTCTTGGCCCCCATGTCCCTCCCTGGACCCCGGTGCCCTTTTAACTGGGGTGCTGCACCCTGGCAGTACCCCACCAATCTGGGTCTCCCCTTCCTGGGGAACCCCCAACCCACTATCCCCACTTTGCCTCAGTTTTGGCTACTGCCCAGTCTCCATCTAGCCCCATTTCACTGGGCAGACTACAGTATCAGCCACTCATCATAGACAGAGGGTTTTGGACCTGCTGCTTCTACCTACCCCCAGTACGCAGCTAGCCTTACCATAGGCCTGCAGCCTGAGGGGTTTCCAGGCCAGAGGTCCTCTGCCTTTCCCCAGCCCTGCTCCACCTTGGGCACCCAGGTACACTCCCCAGCAGCCAGGTCTTTCTCCCTCTAAAGGCAGAGGGAAACTGTTTGCTCCTGGCTTCCCTGGCCTTTTTATACAGGCCAACTGGGGCCACTTCCCGAATCAGCCCAGCTTTTAGAGCTGCAGCTTTTAAACCCTTCTTGCCCCAGCCACCGCCATCTCCTGGGTTGTTTTAAGCCCCAAAGGGCAGGAGCAGGTAACCACCCTGCTACAGGGTCCTCAATCCCCATCAGGCTCCCTTCTTATGACCCTCTGACCACACTCCCGTCCCTGTTCTTTTCTTAGTTGTCCCCCGTAATCAGTGGGCTTCTGCGGTCCTGTGGGTCCTCCCCTTAGGCTGGGGGGGGATCCTTAAAGCCCGCCCACTTCCCGGAAACCCAATAGATACAGGGTCCTCAAGGAATCACTTCTGAAGCACTTAGGGCTTGGCTACACTCGAAACTTCAAAGTGCTGCCCCGGGGGCCCTGCGGCGGCAGCGCTTTGAAGTGCGAGTGTGGTTGCGGTGCCAGTGCTGGGAGAGAGCTGTCCCAGCACTGCAGGTACTCCACCTCCCCGAGGGGATTAGCTTGTAGCACTGGGAGCTGCGGCTCAACAGGTAGTGAGCAACGGCTCTATGTCTAGTTGGCAGCTGGTTTCAAGTGGAGTGCCCCAAAGGTCGGTCCTGGGGCCGGTTTTGTTCAGTGTCTTCATTAATGATCTGCAGGATGGCGTGGATTGCACCCTCAGCAAGTTCACAGATGACACTAAACTGGGAGGAGTGGTAGATACGCTGGAGGGTAGGGACAGGATACACAGGAACCTAGACAAATTAGAGGATTGAGCCAAAAGAAATCTGATGAGGTTCAACAAGGACAAGTGCAGAGTCCTGCCCTTAGGACAGAAGAATCCCATGCGCTGTTACAGGCTACAGACCGAGTGGCTGGGCAGCAGTTCTGCAGAAAAGGACCTGGGGGTTACAGTGGATGAGAAGCTGGATATGAGTCAGCAGTAGGCCCTTGTTGCCAAGAAGGCTAACGGCATTTGGGGTTGTATAAGTAGGAGCATTGCCAGCAGATCGAGGGACGTGATCATTCCCCTCTATTCGACATTGGTGAGGCCTCATCTGGATACTGTGTCCAGTTTTGGGCCCCACACTACAAGAAGGATGTGGAGAAATTGGAAAGAGTCCAGCGGAGGGCAACGAAAATTATTAGGGGGCTGAAGCACATGACTTATGAGGAGAGGCTGAGGGAACTGGGATTGTTTAGTCTGCAGAAGAGAAGAATGAGGGGGAGTTGATAGCTGCTTTTAACTACCTGAAAGGGAGTTCCAAAGAGGATGGATCTAAACTGTTTTCAGTGGTACCAAATGACAGAACAAGGAGTAATGGTCTCAAGTTGCAATGGGGGAGGCTTAGGTTGGATATTAGAAAAACCTTTTTCACTAGGAGAGGGGTGAAGCACTGGAATGGGTTACTTAGGGAGGTGGTGGAATCTCCTTCCTTAGAGGTTTTTAAGGTCAGGCTTGACAAA
>NC_133772.1:568866-571520 GCF_003597395.2 Chelonoidis abingdonii
GGTTCCCCTCATACCAGCCCTCCCTGCAGGGAGAGCTGGGCCCTGGCACGGACCCCCCCTCAGCCCCCCGCTTCCCCTCATACCAGCCCTCCCTGCGAAGAGAGAGAGCTGGGCCCCTGCACGGACCCCCCCACAGCCCCCCGGTTCCCCTCAGACCAGCCCTCCCTGCAGGGAGAGAGAACTGGGTCCCCGCACCCCCCCCACAGCCCCCTGCTTCCCCTCAGACCAGCCCTCCCTGTGGGGAGAGAGAACTGGGTCCCCGCACGGACCTGCCAGTCCCCCTTGAACCAGCCCTCCCTGTGGGGAGAGAGCTGGGCCCTCTTGAATGTGGAACCAGCCCTCCAGGACCATTCCCACTGCCCCCCCTAGACCCCATTCTCTGGGACTCCCCATAACCAGCTCCCCCTTAGATTCCTATGATGCTCCCCCCCATAATCCCATGGCCCCACCCTACCCTTCCTTGTCCTGCCCCACATCCTCCTCGATGGGCACAGCCAGGAGGGGGCGCAGCCCCTGGGCGCGGAGGCGCTGCACTGTGACCCCCACCTCGGGGGGCGTCTGCCCTGCCACAAACTGTCCATAGAAAGAGGCGCGCAGCAGGGACCCCCAGAGCCAGCGCCCCAGCAGCCACCGGGACACGGAGAGCAGCTGGGGAGGAGACGGGCATCAGTGACCCCCATCGACAGCCCCCCAGCACGCCCCACGCTGGGGAGCCTGTTGCAGTAGGGGGCACACAAGGTTGTGGTGTGGGGCAGTCTTCTGGAGCAGGGTTCTCATGGGGGTGCAGTCCCAGCATGGTGACCAGGCCCAGGGAAACTAGGGGCTCAACAGGGGGCAGGGTCTCACTGTGGGGGCCCGGGCCAGGGAAGCAGGGGCCCGCATGGGGCAGGGTCTGGACATGGCGGCCTGGCCCAGGGAAGTGGGGGCCCCGTGGGGGGCAGGGTGTGGCTGTGGGGAGCCCCATATGGCGCAGGGTGTGGCCGTGAGGGTCCAGGCCAGGGAAGCAGGGCCCGAGTGGGGCAGAGCCTGACCCAGGGAAGCGGGGGGCAGGGTCTGGCTGTGGGGGCCCAGGCCAGGGAAGCAGGGCAGGGTCTGGCCATGGGGCCCCGCGGGAGGCAGGGTCTGGGCATGGGGGCCTGGGCCAGGGAAGCGTGGGGCAGGGTGTGGCTGTGGGGAGCCCCACATGGGGCAGGGTCTCACCATGGGGGCCTGGCGCACCAGCCCCGGCAGGCCGCAGAGCCTGAACACCAGCAGCCCCCGCGCCAGCTCCCAGCCGCTCTTGAGCCGGAGAACGGCGCCGTCGAAGCGGAGCTGGGCCCCATGGGGGGCCGAGGCCGCCCCCCCCGCCCGCTGCAGCCAGCGCCCCCCACGCCCCAGCATCACACCCGCTGTCTGGCCGGGCTGGGAGTGAAGGTCGCCCACCGTGGGGCAGAGCCAGCGGAGAGTGAAATCCTGCCCCGCGACCCCCAGGGCAGTCACTTATTAACCCCCAGCCCCCCGGCAGTGTGGGAGGGTGAAGGGGGGCGGCGCCCGGCTGGGCCAATCCTGTGGGGCTGCTGGCAGCAGCTTCCCACCCTCTGGGTCCAGCCCCCCAGGAACTCCAGGCCGTGTCTCCTGCTCACACTGTTTATTCCGGCTCCAATACAGCGCGGGTCACCCCTCCCCCACTGCCCCCGCGAGGACCCAGGCGTCCGGGCGCTCAGTAGTTGGCCTGTCGCTCCTGCTGGCGGTAGCCGCCCCGGCGCATGTAGCCGCCCTCGCTCTTGCGGTAGCCATCCTTCTGGTCTGCTGGAGAGGAGGGTTAGAGCAGCGACGGGGAGGGGCTCGGGGCAGGCTATGGGGAGCTGGCACTCACCCCGGGGCATGGGGGCCCTGGGGGTGTGTCGGTGTGGGGCAGGCTATGGGGACCCTACCGGCAAGCGATGCACAGGGAAGATTCCCGTGGGGCAGGCCGTGGGGCTGACACCCCGGAAGTACCCGCCCTGGGAGGGGGGTGTGGGGCAGGCCATGGGGCACACACACCCCAGAAGCACCCACCCGGGGGTGAGGGGGAGTGTCAGAGAGGGTGTGGGTCAGGCTGTGGGGCACACACTCACCCCGGAAGTACCCGCCCTCGGAGGGGGGGAGGGGAGTGTCAGGGAGGGTGTGGAGTAGGCCGTGGGGCACACACTCACCCTGGAAATACCCGCCCTGGGGGAGGAGGGGAATGTCAGGGAGGGTGTGGGACAGACCGTGGGGCACACACTCACCCCGGAAGTATCCGCCCTGGGGGAGGAGGGGAATGTCAGGGAGGGTGTGGGGCAGGCCGTGGGGCGCACACTCACCCCGGAAGTACCCGCCGTAGCTGCCCTGCTTGTGGTCAAAGACGCGCTCGTTGTTCTCCACCAGGTTGCCCAGTTTCTCGGCCAGCTGCAGGGCCATGTTCTGCAGGGCGGTCGGCTCCGTGCGGTGCATCACCACCGTCTGCGTGGGCTGGTCCAGCGAGGCCTGTGGGGCCGGGGGTCAGCGTGGGGCCTGGTGCCCCCCAGCCGGTCCCCCAAGTGCCCTGCGCCCCCCCCAGCCTGCCCCATGCGGTGCATCACCACCGTCTGCGTGGGCTGGTCCAGCGAGGCCTGTGGGGCCGGGGGTCAGCGTGGGGCCTGGTGCCCCCCAGC
>NC_133772.1:574751-576878 GCF_003597395.2 Chelonoidis abingdonii
GACCAGCCCCCTCCCAGCCCCACGCACTGCACTGGCCCCGGCCCCATGCACCGGACCAGCCCCCTCCCAGCCCCATGCACCGCACTGGCCCTGGCCCCACACACCGCACCAGACCAGCCCCCCACGCCTGGCCCTGGGCCCACACCCCGGACCAGCCCCCTCCCAGCCCCACGCACCACACTGGCCCCGGCCCCACGCACCGGACCAGCATGGTTCGCACTTTGTCGGCCTCGGGGAACAGGTCCCAGACCTTCGCGTTCATCTTCTCGTTGACGATGAAGCGGTGGCAGGTTCGCCAGTCGCCCATTTTCATGGCCTTGGACGCCGCCACCACGTGCTCCCGCATCGACTCGGGGGGGCCTGGGGGCAGGGGAGAGCAGGCGCTATGGGGCCGTTCCCCTGGCTCCCATCCGGCCCGGGGCGACTTCTCACCTGCCACTATGACCCTAGAGGGGAGCAGGCTAACACGGAGTGGGGGGGTTCTTGGGGTTTTCTGTTTTCCAGGGGGTTGCATGCACAGGAGTTGGGACTCAGTGTCCCCGGGTGTTACTGGTTTAACGAGGGGAGGGGAGAGGGAGTTTGTGGGTACAGAGGATCAAAGAGGGAACTTGGGACCCCGGCCGATGGCCAGGAGGATGGACACCCCAGGGACTGGTGACCCGGAGACCCAGCTCAGGAGTCACAGCCGGTTCTGGCCAGTGGGGGACAATGGGCTGTGGGGAGAGGACCCCGGTGACCTGACCAGCCGGTTCCAGCCAGAGGAGGCTGAAAGGGGAGAAGACCCAGGCCTGCCTGTTTACGACCCTGTTTCCCTGGAGAGAAGCCAATGGGCACAGGGGGCTCGGGGCCGGGGATATCGGAGGCCCAGCTGGGAAGCAGGGGGGCCCTGGGCTGGAGAGGGGGAGCAGGCAGAGCCCCCCTGGCTGCAGGGGGACTGGGATGTGCTGGGCTGAGGGAGACCAGGCCTGAGGCTGGAAAGTTTCCTGTGCTGGGTTCAACCCTCAATAAACCCTCTTGTGTTACGCTGGGGGAGAGTCGCTCCGGGCTAGAGAACGGGGGGGCCGGGGGGGGGTGGAATTATCCCCTTCAGAGATGAGGAGGCCGGTGGGGCCCAGAGCGAGGGGACTCCCTGAGAGGGCCCACGGCAGAGACAGACGTGCTAAGGCTCCGAGAGGTGCGGCTCCAGGAGGTGGAGGGGCCTGACCCCGAGAGAGAGTGGCCCCCAGAGAAGGGCTGTCGCTCTGAAAGGGGCACCCCCCACCGGGCCACAAGTGGGCACAATCTGTGAGTCCGTGAAACATGCGTGCCTGACTCTGGGGCCCCACTGTCGGCCATAGGACCCCCGCTGGGGTGACACAGGGTCCCGCTGGTGCAGTGATTGGGGGGTCCGGGGCAGTGCACAGGTGCTTGGCTGGCCAGGGAGCACTCAGCCAGTAGGGGCCAGCGCTGCGCTCAGTGGACCGGCCAGGGACAGTGCGTGGGTGCCTGTGTGGGGGTGGCACACAGGTATCCGTGGGGGGGACAGGGCAGCATGCAGGTTCCCATGGGGGATGCGCATGCCCACAGGGCCTATGGGGCACGGGTCAGGGCTGTGGGGGACAGGGCGGGATGTTAAGGACCCGGGCACTCAGCCAGCAGGGGCTGGTGCTCGCCCACCCGCAGCTGGTGGTGGAATCGCTTGCTGATCATGCAGTGGTGGGGGGATGGGGTGGGATGCGAGGGCAGTGTGGGGGGCACGGGGGGCCGGGCACTCACCCAACAGGGGCTGGCGCTCGCCCACCCGCAGCTGGTGGTGGAACTGCTTGCTGATCATGCGGCGCCGGGCGTCGAACTCGTGGGCGGCCATGTAGGGGATCTCCAGCAGCATGGCGGCCACCAGGTAGACGCACTCGAGCAGCTCCAGGTTGATGTGCATGTGGAAGGGCACCTGGCGCCGCTTCTCCACCTTCTCCTGCTCCTGGTTGCGCTCCTGCAGGCTGCGCATCAGCAGCCCCTGCCCCAGCAGCTCCTTAGCGCGGCCCGACGACTGGATGTCCAGCAGCGCGTTGTGTGCATCCTTGATCAGCCCCTGCCGGAAGGCGCAGATCCCCAGCTGCACCATGGTGCGGTTGTAGAGGATCTGCGGGG
>NC_133772.1:576903-586245 GCF_003597395.2 Chelonoidis abingdonii
CCCTCAGGTGCTCGACGTGAATTATCCCCTTAGAGAATTGAGGGAGAGGCGGGGCCGCGAGCGAGGGACTCCTGAGAGGGCCCACGGCAAGACAGACGTGCTATAGGCTTCCGAGGGAGGTGACGGCTCAGGAGTGGGAGGGGCCTGACCCCTTGGAGGAAGAGTGGCCCCAGAGAAGGTGCTGTCGCTTGAAAGGGGCCACCCTCCTCACCGGCCACAAGTGGGCACAATCTGATGAGTCCGCTGAACATGCGTGCCTGACTTCTAGGGGCCCACTGTCGGCCGATAGGACCCGCTGGGGTGACACAGGGTCCCGACCTCATTGGTGCAGTGATTGGGGGTCGGGCAGTGCCACAGGTGCTTTGGCTTGCCAGGGGAGCACTCAGCCAGTAGGGGGCCAGCGCTGCCGCCTCAGTGGACCGCCAGGGACAGTGCAGTTGGGTCCTGTGTGGGGGGTGCACACAGGTAATCCCGTGGGCGGACAGGCAGCATCAGGTTCCCATGGGGGATGCCATGCCACAGGGCCTATGAGGGCACGGGTCAGGGCTGTGGGGGACAGGGCGGGATGTTAAGACCCGCGGCACTCAGCCAGCAGGGGACTGTAGTGCTCGCCCACCCGCAGCTGTGTGGTGGATCGCTTGCTGAATTCATGCACAAGGTGGTGGGGGATTGGGTCGGGATGCACGGGCAGTGTGAGGCGGCACGGGGGGCCGGGCACTCAACCCAACAGGGGCTTGGCGCTCGCCCACCCGCCAGCTGGTGCGGAACTGCTTGCCTGATCATGCAGCGGTGTTGGCGGGGACGGTGGTGGGATGCCGTAGGGGGCAGTGTGGGGGGCACGGGGGCCGCGGCACTCACCCAACAGGGGCTGGCCGCTCGCCCACCCGCGCTGGTGGTGGAACTGCTTTGCCTGATCATGCTAGCCGGTGGGGGGACGGGACTTGAGTGTGTGGGCATGCGGGGCAGTGTGCGGGGCACGAGGGGCGAGGCACTCACCACAGGGCTGCGGACCGCTCGCCCACCCGCAGCTGGTGGTGGAACTGCCTTGCTGATTCATGCGGCCGCCGGAGGCGATCGACTCGGTGGTGCGGCCACTTGTAGGGGATCTCCAGCAGACATGGCGGCCACCATTTAGACGGCACTGAGCAAGCTCCAGGTGATGTGAGGGGAAGGGCACTGGCGCCGCCTTCTCCACCTTCTCCTGCTCCTGGTTGCCGCTCCTGGCAGGCTGCGCATCAGCAGCCCTGCCCCAGCCGCTCGCTTAGCGCGGCGCCGACGACTGTATGTTCAGCAGCGCGTTGTGTGCATCCTGATCAGCCCCTGCCGGAAGGCCGCAGATCCCCAGCTGCACCATGGTGCGGTTTGTAGAGGATCTTGCGGGGGAGAGGGGTTAAGGAGACAGCACGCCACTGCCCCACGCCTGCCCCCATGCGCTGCCCCACGGCCTGCCCGGCCCACCACGGCCCCTGCCACCATGATTTGGTTGTACAGGACTGCCGGAAGGTGGTGACAGACGGCCCGCGCTGCCCCCCCGGCCTGCCGCCCCCACCTGCACTGGGGGTCGGCGTGCTGCGATGTTGTCCTGCAGGTTGGAACATTGAGCATGAGGTCGCGAGGCCTGGAACCAGCGGCTGTGCAGCGCGTAGGTGCGTAGATGTGCCAAGATGCGCGCAGGTGCGGATCCCGGCTCGTGCGGTCCTTGGCGTAAATGTACTGCAGAGCCGGTCCCATGAGCGCAGCCACTGTCCTCGCCCTCGTTCTCCGCCTCCGGTCCTGCTCCGAGCTACGGGAGACGGAGTTGAGACGGGGCCCCCAGGCAGCCCCCCCAACCGCCCCCCTCGTTCTCCGCCTTGCGTTCCTGCCTTCCGACTGCAGGGAGACGCGGGCCCCCCAGCAACCCCCAACCGGCCCCCTCGTTCTCTCGCTGTGGAGACGGCCCGGCCCAAAAACCCCGCACCGCCCCTGTTCTGCCGCCTCGGTCCTGCTCCGTACTGGCCTAGGGACACGGGGTGATTACGGGGCCCCCCAACCGCCCCCTCGTTCTCCACCTTGGTCGTGCTCCAACTGCCAGGGAGAACGGGGTGAGACGGGGCCCCCCCAGCTTCAGGCCCCCGAACCGCCCCCTCGTTCGTCTGCCGTGGTCCTGCTCCAACTGCAGGGACGTGAGGGAGCAGGGCCCCCCAACCGCCCCCTCCTCTCCACCTGGTCCTGCTCCGCCTGGTCCTGCTCCTGACGGCAGGGGAATGAGGTGAGATGGGTGAGACGAGGACCCCCATGAGCCCCCCAACCGCCCCCTCGTTCTTCGCCTGCGTTCCTTGCCTTCCGACTAGCGGGGGATGGGGGTGAGATGGGGCCCCCCCAGCCAGCTCCCAACCGCCCTTCATTCTCCGCCTCTTGAGGTGCCTGCCTCCGACTGGCGGGAGACGAGACCCCTTAGCACCCCCAACCTCTGGTTGCCCCCAGAGCTCCCCCCACTGCCAGGACCAGCCCCAATTCGCCCAACTCCAACTGTGGCGAGGCCAGAGGGTGAGACAGGGCTGCGGGCGGAGGCCGCCCCCCAGCCCCCCGAGCTCCTCTGTCCGCCCCACCCCATGCAAACCCAGGGCGGCCCCAGAGTGTCCCATCCCAGCCCCAAGCGACTCCCACTGCAACTGCGCCGCCTGGAGCCCCCCAGCTCCCAGCATTTTTCCTCCACAGCAGGCCCCAGAGCCTCCCCCCACAACAGCCCCAGCACGCCGGCCCCACTGGGGCCTGCAGGGCCCCACAGGAGAAAAGTGAGATCAGTTCAGGGAGTCCCAAAACCTTGGTGCCAATGCGGAGGATGATACCTTGAGTCGCCTGGTGGGGCCCTTGCCTGGGGGTGTTGTGGGGTGTGGGGGTTCAGGGTCCCAGGGCAAAGGCGTCACTATCTTGATGTCGCCGGCGCGGGGCCCTGCTGGGGGGTTGGTGGGCTGTGGGGGGTCAGGGTCCTAGGGCCGTTCAGTATCTTAGAGTTTGCCAGTGGCCCTGCTGGGGGGCTGGGGGGTTGCGGCGGGGGGGTCTAGTACCATGGAGTCGCTGGTTTGGGCCCTGCTGGGGGGTGGGGTCAGGGTGGTCCCGGAGGGTGAATCGAGTACCATGGAGTCGCTGCGTCGGGGCCCTGGCTGGGGGGTTGTGGGGCTGGGGTGGGGGGGCGTACCTTTTGAGTCGCCGGAGGGCCCTGCTGGGGGGGGCGGTCAGTACCTTGGAGTCGCCAGCGGGGCCCTGCTGGGGGGCGGTCAGTTAACCTTGGAGTCGCCGGCGGGCCTGCTGGGGGTTTGGGCTGGGGGGGGTCAGGGTCCCGCGGGAAGGGTCAGTAACCTTTGGAGTTTCGCGGCCGGGGCCCTGCTGGGGGTGGTCAGTACCTTGAGTCGCCAGGCGCGGGCCCTGCTTGGGGGTGTTGCGTGGGCTGGGGGGTCAGGGTCCCGGGGGGTCGTACCTTTGGAGTCGCCGGCGTGGGCCCTGCTGGGGGGGGTCAGTACCTTGGAGTCGCCGGGCGGGGCCCTTGCTGGGGGTTGGGTGGCGGGGGGGGTCAGGGGTCCCGGGGGGGTCAGTACCTTGGAGTCGCGGCGGGGCCCGCTGGGGGGTCGTTACCTTGGAGTCGCCGGCGGAGGGCCCTGCTGGGGGGTCAAGTACCTTGGAGTCGCCGGCGGGGCCCTGCTGGGGGTGGTGGTCTGGGGGGGGTCAGGGTCCCGGGGGGTCAGTACCTGAGCTCGCGGCGGGGCCCTGCTGGGGCGAGGGTCAGCTACTTGGAGTCGCCGGGGGGCCCTGCCTCCCGCTGATTGCTGCCTTGTTAGTCGAACTTGTAGTAGGAGTGGACACCAGGCGCAGGTTGCCGCAGCAGATTCTCCTCCGTCGTGCCCTTCTCCTGCAGTACCTCTGCACACCGCCCCGATGATCCCGCACACCCGGCCCTCGTCCTTCAGGTTCCACTACTCTGGGGGAGCAGGGGTACACCCCATTCCCAGCCCCCCCATACCCCCACACCCGGCCCTACGTCCTTCAGAATTCCAACCCGTTACTTTCTGGGGGGAGGGCCCAGGGGTCACACCCCATCCCAGCCCCCCCCATACCCCCACACCGGCCCTCGTCCTTCAGGGATCCGTACTCTGGGCGGAGCAGGGCGTCACACCCCATTCCCAGCCCCCCCCATACCCGGCCCTCGTCCTTCAGGGGATCCACATACTCTGGGGGAGCAGGGGGTCACACCCCATTCCCAGCCCTCCCCATACCCGGCCCTCGTCCTTCAGGGGATCCACGTACTCTGGGGGAGCAGGGGGTCACACCCCATTCCCAGCCCCCCCCATACCCCCACACCCGGCCCTCGTCCTTCAGGGGATCCACGTACTCTGGGGAGGCAGAGGGGCTCACACCCCGGCTCCCAGCCCCACACTCCTGGTCCCCTGACAGCCACCTCCCTCACCCCCAGGTGCCATAGCCCGCCCCAACCTGCCCCTTGTCCTTCGGGTGCTCCGCGCACCCTGGGGAGCAGGAGTTTCCACACATTTCTCCCCCTAAGGCTTATTTCCATCGGAGCAGAGCCCCCTCGCGCCCGCGCCCGCCCCACTCACCCTGGGAGTGTGGGTCCGTGTTCTGCATGATCTTGGTGAACTCCTCGTCCATGCGCTCCACCAGCGTCAGGATGCAGCCGCGCACCCGCAGGGGCTGGGGGGAGGGGGAAGTCACCCCTGGATCCAGGCCACCGCCCCCAACCCCCACTGCAGCCCAGAGCCTGCTCATGCCGGTACTCAGCCCCCCATTTCGTTCTCACTCCCACGCCCCTTCCCTGGCGCAACCCAGTGGCAGGTAGTTCCGCTGGCTCCGTCACCAGCATTAGCCACTGCAATGCTATGGGGTGAAGAGCCCCCCGCGCGCCGCCCCAGCCCCACTCCCCCACCCGCGGGTGCCAGTACCTGCTCGAAGTTGGACAGGTTCTCCGACTCCTCCAGGATGTTCTCCCCGACGAAGATGTTGGGGTTGGCGAAGAGCATGTCCAGCAGCTCGTCGATGCTGTCCAGGCACTTCTTCCACATCTCCGGCTGCGGCACAGGGGTGGGGGCGAGGCCCGCCCACCGCATGTAGGTGCCTGGATTCGGGTCCCACCCCCAGCCCCGCCCCCTCACCTCCATGTAGGTGGCCAGGTTGGGGCCCCGCCCCCAGGCCCCGCCCACCGCATGTAGGTGCCTGGATTCGGGTCCCACCCCAGGCCCCGCCCCCTCACCTCCATGTAGGTGGCCAGGTTGGGGCCCTGCCCCCAGCCCCGCCCCCTCACCTTCATGTAGATGGCCAGGTTGGGGCCCCACCCCCAGGCCCAGGCCCCGCCCCCTCACCTTCATGTAGGTGGCCAGGTTGGGGTTGTAGTCGTAGAGGGAGGCCACGATGTTGAACTTGATCTTGAGGTCCATGGCGACGCCCAGGTTGTTCTCGGCCGCGATGGTCACCAGCAGCTGCAGCAGCTCGATCTGGGCTGCCCTGCACGGCGGGGAGACCCGTCAGTTCAGCCTGCCCTGGGAGCCCCCCTCACGTCGGCCCCCTCCCTGGAGCCCCCCTCCCATCAGCCACCCCGCGGCCAGCCAGGATCCAGCCCCCCCGCCACCCCCCAGAGTCCCCCTGTCTGCGCCCACTGGCCGCGCGGAACCAGCACTCCGCCCATACAGCAAAAACATACCCGCACCTAGGGTCCCCCCTTGTCAGCCCCCTCCCCGGAGCCTGCCTGGGAACCAGCCCCCCCCCCCGGAGTCCTACAGCCCCTCGCTCAAGGGGCCCCCCCCAGATGCCGATCCTTGGTCAGCTAGCCCGGGCCGGTCTAGCGGGGATTCCAGCCTCCCCCCCGGAGCCACGTCCTCCCATCAAGCCTAAGCCTCCCCGGAGCCTGCTGGGGAACCAGCCCCCAACCCCCCCAGAGTGCTCCGGACGTGCCTTCGCGAAGCCTCCCAACCCCCCCAGAGCCCCCGTCAGCTGCCCCGGGCCAGCCGGGATCCAGCCCCCCCCGGAGCCCCCCATCCAGCCCCCTCCCGGAGCCTGACTGGGAACTAGCCTCTCCCCCGGTGAGCCCCACATCGTCAGCCCCCCCGGCAGTCTCCCACATTCAGCCCCCTCCCCGGAGCCTGCTGGGAACCAGCCCCCCCCCCGAGAGTTTCCCCGCTCGTCACCCCCCTCCCTGGAGCCTGCCGGGAACCAGCCCCCCCCGAAAGGAGCTTCCCTCGTCAGCCCCCCCCACGGACCCCACCCTTGGAGCGCTGTGGGGAACAGCCCCCCTTTGCCTAGCCCCCCCCTCGTCAGCCCCCTCCCGGAGTCCATGCTGAAAACAGCTCCACCCCCAGAGCCAAACCCTTCGTCAGCCCCCCCAGAGCCCTCCCCCCGTCAGCCCCTCCCCGGAGCCTGCTGGAACCAGCCCCCAGAGCCCCCGCTCATCAGCCTCCTCCCCGGAGCCTAGCTTGGGAACCAGCCCCCACCCAAGCCCACCCCTCGTCAGTGCCTCCCTCCCGGCCTGCCTGGACCAGCCCTCCCCAAGCCCCCGCTCGTCAGCCCTCTTTCCCGGAGCCTGCTGCGGAAACCAGCCCCCCCCAGGCCCCCCTCGTCAGCCCCCTCCCAAGGCCTGCGGGAACCAGCCCCCACCAGAGGCCCCACTCGTCAGCCTCCCTCCCGGAGCACTGTCTTTGGGGAACCAGCCCCCACCCGAGCCCGCCCCTCGTCAGCCCCTCCCCGGAGCCTGACTGGGAACAGCCCCCCAGAGCCCCCCCTCGTCAGGCCCCCTCTCCCCGCAGCCTGCTGGGACCAGCCCCCCGGAGTCCCCCCTCATCGCCCCCTCCCGGGCCTGCCTGGGAACCAGCCCCCCCGGGCCCCCGGGCCTGGCGGGAACCAGGCCCGCTCACCGGTCGGTTGCCCTTCTTGCCCCGGGCCTGCAGGATCTCGTTCAGCTCTGTCAGTGCACCAGCACGCGTGTTGATTCTCGGTTGCCCTTGGCGAACATCTTGCGGCCTTCTCCTTGTGGGGGCACGGAGAGCGGGTCAGGCTGGGCTTCCGGCCTCCCTGCCCCACGGCGGTCCCCCCCCCGCCTCCCCCCGGCCCAGGCCCCCTGTGTCCCCACAGGGGTGCCCCCCCCGCCCGCACACAAAACCGGCCACAAGACCACAGGCCCCGCCCCACGGGCGTCCTCCCCGCCGCCCGCCCCGGCCCGGCCCCCTGCCCACAGGGGGCCCCCCCCGCCCGCCCCGGCCCTAGGCCCAGGCCCCCTGCCCCACGGGCGTCCCCCCCCCGCCCGCCCCCGCCAGGCCCAGGCCCCCTGCACGTGGCGGTCCCCCCCCGCCCGCCCCGGCCAGGCCCAGGCCCCCTGCCCCCAGGGGGCCCCCCCCCGCCCGCCCCGGCCGGCCCAGGCCCCCCCTGCCACGGGCTGGTCCCCCCGCCGCCGCCGGCCCAGGCCCAGGCCCCTGCCCCACAGGGGGCCCCCCCCGCCTGCCCCCGTCCCAGACCCCGACCCCCTGCCCCCACGGCGGGATCCCCCCCGCCCCGGCCCCAGGCCCCTGCTCCTACAGGCGATATCCCCTGCCTCGGCCAGTTCCCAGATCGCCTACCCCACAGGGGATCCTCCCTGCCAGACCCCCTGCCCACGGGGGAATCATCCCCCTGCCCCAGCTCGTCCTGGCCAGACCCCCTGCCTCCTACAGGAGGAGATATCCCCCCGCCCGCCCCAGTCCCAGATCCCCTACCCACAGCGGTATCCTCCCTTGCCCAGCCTCGCTCCGCGCCCAGACCGCCTGCCCCCACGGGGATCCCCCCCTGCCCAGCTCGGCCCGGGCCCAGACCCCTGCCTACAGGAGATATCCCCCCACCCGCCCCTATCCCAGATCCCCTACCCCACAGGGGATTCCTTCCCCCTGCCCAGCTCGGCCCGGCCCATGGACCCCTTGCCCACGGGGTGGATCCCCCACCTGCCAGCTCGGCCCGGCCCGACCCCTGCCTCTACAGGAGATATCCCCTCCGACCCGCCGCCCAGTTCCCAGAGACCGTGCCTGCCCCAGCCCCAGTTCCCAGGGCCCCTTGCCCCACGGGGGATCCCCCGCTGCCGCAGCCGCGCCCCAGTCCCAGATTTCCCTGCCGATCCCCCCCTGCCCCAGCTTCGCCGGCTTCAGCACCCCCTGCTCCTACAGAATACTCCCCTGCCCGCCCCCATCCCAGACCCCCTAGGCCCCACCGGATTCCTCCGGCCTGCCCGGCCCAGACCCCCTGCCCTTACAACAGATATCCCCCTGGGGCCTGGCCCAGTCCCGACCCCTGGGCCCAGCCACCCAGCCCAGGGCCCCCACCCCCCACGAATGCCGGAGTAGTAGAAGGTAAAAAGGAAAAATGGCGGGAAGCAGGCATTAAGTATGTTCTGCCTGGCACTAGCAGACCCCCAAGTCAGCCCCAACGGGGGATGCTTCTCTGCCCAGCCCAGGCCCGCCCAGATCAACCCGTGACTCCCTAGCCCACCAGGGTCTTCCCTTGCCACAGCCCAGGCCTTCCGACCCCTGCCCACGGCAGATTGTCTCCTGCCCAGCCCAGGCCAGTATCCCGCCTTGCCCCGAGGGGGATTTCCTGCTGCCCTACGGCCCCAGGCCCCGCCCCTGCCCCACGGCAGATGATCTTCTTCCCTGCCCAGCCCAGCCCAAACCCCCTGCCCCATGGTGGGATTCTTTCCTCCTCCCCAGCCAGGCCGCTGACCCCTGTGTTTATTCCCGCCCCACGACTGAAGGGATGTCCCCCTCCCAACCCAGGCCCAGACCCCTGCCCCACGGGGGATTTTCCTCTCCCTCGGCCAGGCGTCCGTTTCCTCTGCACCCTAGGAGACTTGTCCCCCTGCCCGCGCCCAGGCCGGCCCTGCCGCACCCACGGAGATGTTTCGCCCTCTCCCGGTCCAGCTCCCCGTGCTCCCTTCATAGACCCAACCGAGAGATTGCCGCGCCCAGCCCCGCCTGCCCCCCATTGCCGCCCGAGAGATTTCTCCCCGGCCAGCCCGGCCCTGCCCTTTCACGGAGATGTCCCCCCTGCCCCGGCCCAGCCCCGGCCCCCTGACCCCACGGGAGATTGTTCCCCTGCTCTCCGGTCCCATGCCGCCTAGGTCCCCTGCCCCGGGAGTAGTAGTTCTCCAGCTTCTTCCGTGCCCGGCCCAGCCCTACCAACACCGCAGGCTCCTCCTGGTCTCTGCTCTTCCTGATGTCTCTCCCTGCCTCGGCCTCCCACCCCCGGCGCCACCATGCCCCACGGGAGATGTCTCTTGCCGGCAGCCCCGGCCCCCTCATTGCTCCACGCGGTAGATCTTCCCCCCTGCCCTCTCTCTCTTTT